>NC_137777.1:43999985-44198609 GCF_963455305.1 Plecotus auritus
TGGAATTGAATTACAGATGTTTGGAAATCAGTGAGTAAGTAAAAAAACTGGCTAGATCTGATTTTTAGTTAGAAAGTGTTATTGTGGTTAAGGATCTTGTAATGTCAGAGACCAGTTGACAAATTTCTAGCTTCTCCCTTTCCACAGACCATTTCTGTCGGTGGGCATGTTCTTTTCTTTGATCTCCTAGTGCTCCTACTGGAGTTAACATATCACCTTCACCCTTTCCTGGACACTTTTACAGCCTTCTCAGGTAAAATTAAGGACTTCCTCATGTGTCTTTGTTGGTTGTATGTGCTCCATTTATAGAATTTATTTCAATACTTTTATTATTGTTTACTGCCAGTTAGAGTGAGCCCCAGAAGAGTAGGTACCACATTGGGTACATTTTTAATTCCCAAGAGTCAATAGAATTCCCAGCAATTAATAGGTGATCAGTAGTGGTTTTTCAGTTAGATAAGAGATTAGTCACAACTATGAATTATTTTTTTGTTATAAAGGTCAAGAAGGAAATGTGCTGAATATTAAAATAATATACTTATTTGATGAATTATATTTAGATAATGGTAACTATTTGAACAAGACAGTTTATCATGTTTTTTAAAATAAAAATTGTAAGAGAAAATTATTTTTAGGAAGGAAAACATTATCATTTAATCCCTATCTATAGAATTAACTTTTTTCTCATAGATGTTTTTAGACATACTTTATCAACTTATTTTTCATATTTTAAAGTATAAACTTTGTTTAAAAAGATACACTGCAGCACAAAATGTAATATACTTTTATATGGGAAAAGTGTCATCAAAACATTAAAGGGTTTTATCAGAGTGTAATTCACTCAAGTCATTCTCATATTGGAATCTGGCACTTATAATGGGATCTTGGGCTTAGTAAACACCCAAAAAACTAGCAACTATTATCAAAGGTACAGACAATGAGGCCTGAGAGAACAGATTTTAAAAAGTCAGTGATTACTGCTCTGACTGGATAGCTCAGCTGGTTGGGGCATTGTCCTGATATACCATGGTTGCAGGTTTGATCTCTAGTCGGGCACATGCAGGAGTCAACCAATGAATGCATAAATAAGTGGAACAACAAATCAAGCTTCTCTCTTTTTCTCTCTCTAACCAATAAATTTTTTAAAAATCAATGATTTCTTTTTTTTAAAGTATATTTTATTGATTTTTTGCAAAGAGGAAGGGAGAGGGATAGAGAGTTAGAAACATCAATGAGAGAGAACCATCGATCAGCTGCCTCCTGCACACCCCCTACTGGGGATGTGCCCGCAACCAAAGTACATGTCCTTGACTGGAATAGAACCTGGGACCCTTCAGTCTGCAGGCCAACGCTCTATCCACTGAGCCAAACTGGTTAGGGCAATCAATGATTTCTTATATTGAGTATTGTGATGTTATTTCAAAATCATGATCTAATATAGATATTAGATTATTGTCTTAATTATATTTTAACACATATGTATCTCTTCCCCTAGTTTCTTAGAACATATTTTGGAGAAATTTCCCTTTAAGAGGTCATTTTGAAAAATAATGAGTCTTTTTCAGGCTATCTATATATATAAAACCCTAATATGCAAATAGACTGAACAATGGAACAACTGAACAACCGGACGCTATGACATGCACTGACCACCAGGGGGCATGCGAGGAACATGGCAGGCATTGGCAGCAGGTGGCAGAACGTGGAACATGACAGACATCGGCCATGGCTGGATGGTAGAGCAGGTGAGCGGGGGCGCCAGACCAAGGCAGGGCACCAGTTACTGTCATTGGGGTGAGCCTCTGGTGGTTACTGAAAATTCTTTGCTCCTGCATGCCGCAGTCCCACCGAGTGCTCACACCTGCTGCCAGCGCCAGCCCCGCTTGTACCCACTGTCGGCGCCAGAGCTGCCACTCACACCTGCTGCTGCTGCCTGGCGCCGGCCCCGATTGCTCGGTCATCAGCGGGTGTGAGTGGTGACTGCTGGCCCCGATCACCCCTGAGGGCTTCTCCACCTCTCCCCTGCTCCTGAGGGGTGATTGGGGCAGCAGCTGCTGCTCACACCCACTGACGGTGCTGGCCCCAATCACTCCACACTGTCAGTGGGTGCAAGTGGGGCTGGCGCTGTCAGCACATGGAAACAGTGGTGGCGGGAGCGAGGCTGCCTGCAGATGGGACTGGGGGCCGTGGTGGGAGGAGCCAGGCGGGGGTGGGGAGGATGGGCTGAGACCCGCCCTTGTGCCCACTGCAGCCTCACAGCCCACAGTTCCTTTCAAGGTGCACAAATTCGTGCACTGACCCCTAGTTTATAATAAGTCATTCTAATGCTGTCAGGTGAATTTTAAGAGCTTAGATGAATAAATATATATTTTTTATTTTTTATTTTTGTTGGTTAGGAACAGGGAGAGGAAAATAGAAACATCAGTGATGAGCGAGAATCATTGATCAGCTGCTTCCTGCACACTCCACATTGGGGATCGAGCCCGCAACCCAGGAATGTGCCCCGGCCAGTAATCAAACCATGACCTCCTGGTTCACAGGTCAATGCTCAACCACTGAGCCATGCCTGCCAGGCTTTTAAACCAGTTAAATAAATTCTCAGGTTACATTCCTCCTTCTAAAAGTAATCCACATAATCTGGTATTGACTATAACTTGAATATATATAGGAATTTTTAAACATATTGCTTATTACTTCTTTATATGGTACTCTAAGATGACAATGCTATTTTTATATTCTGATAAAGCATTGCAGTTAGCTACCTATACTACCCAAGGATGTACTGACCAACATTTTATAAATATGGCTGGAAACGTTATCATTATTGAACTATAAAATTACAAACAAACATCTATATATTATATACCAAAAAGTGTTGTGAATTTATAAATAATAGTTTTATATATAATATATATATATATAATATATATATATATATTATATATACTTTAATAAAAGAGTAATATGCTAATTATCTGGGAGACCTTCTGGAGACCTTTTGGACGTCCTTCCGGACAAAGCCATGGTAGCGGGGCCGAGGCAGAGGCAGTTAGGGGTGATCAGTTGGCAGGGGAGGGCAGTTGGGGATGAGCAGGCTGGTGGGGGGGCAGTTGGGGGTGAGCAGGCCAGCAGGGGGGCAGTTGGAGGTGAGCAGGCTGGCAGGGGGATAGGTGGGGGTGAGCAGGCTGGTGGTGGGGCAGTTGGGGGTGAGCAGGCTGGTGGGGGGGGGCAGTTGGGGGTGAGCAGGCCAGCAGGGGGGGCAGTTGGAGGCGAGCAGGCTGGCAGGGGGATAGGTGGGGGTGAGCAGGCTGGTGGTGGGGCAGTTGGGGATGAGCAGGCTGGTGGGGGGGGCAGTTGGGGGTGAGCAGGCCAGCAGGGGGGGCAGTTGGAGGCGAGCAGGCTGGCAGGGGGATAGGTGGGGGTGAGCAGGCTGGTGGTGGGGCAGTTGGGGGTGAGCAGGCTGGTGTTGGGGGGGGCTGTTGGGGGCAATCAGTCCAGCAGGGGCAGGCCGTTAGGGGTGATCAGGCTGGAAGGGGGAGCAGTTAGGGCTGATCAGGCTGGCAGGCAGAGTGGTTAGGGGCAATCAGGCAGGCAGGCAGGTGAGTGGTTAGGAGCCAGCGGTCCCAGATTGTGAAATGGATGTCCAAGTGCCGGCAGTTGGACATCCCCCGAGGGGTCCCAGATTGTAGAGGGTTCAGGCCTGGCTGAGGGACACCCACCCATGCACGAATTTCGTGCACCGGGCCTCTAGTGTGTGTGTGTGTGTGTGTGTGTGTGTGTGTGTATTAGCAACTTTATTACATACTTTTATTATTATTTAAGAAATAACTGGCTGAAAAGGGAATGATAGATATGCAAAGAAATGGTTAACTCTCATCCTGGAATTGATGATGCACCTGAAACAGGTAGTGGGAGTGACCCTGAGGCAGAGCTCGGGGGTTCAGGTTTTATGTGGCAATATTTAAGATCCAGACAGTCTGAGTGACATAGTCTGTGCTCTTGTTGCTCTAAGTCCTGTAAATAATTACACAGGTGGAATTGCAAGAGTGCTATAAATGAGAATCACTCCAAGCTGATTCCTAAAGGTTGAGAATTTTCTGTAATCACAGCAAGCTCAAAGTGCTTGTCACACATGGCTTTTGAGATCTGGCCAAGTATTTACAGCAATTCACTCTGGGGCCATGACCGTTTCCTGACTCCCACGTGGATTCAGATAAAAGCAGACACACAACATACATAGCCTTTCTTAGGAAAACTTTGGGAAAACTGCAAAGTGATTCTTCAACTTCTATATTTTACCACCTACAAAAGCATGGCATTTCAGTAGTAGTAAGTATAAAAAGAAGATATTTACCTACATTTACATTTCAATCAATGAAATTACAGTTCATGCAAGTGAAAATATTTTGGTTTGTTTAAAATATCTTTTGAAAGAGGTAGTCATTTTTTAAATTATTTGGCTCAGAAAGATGCCTTGGTAAACCAAAAAACTGGACTAGGATGTTAAAGTAGAATGAGAAAAGAAGTTCTGTTGAAAATTTGTATTTGCATGTCATAATTAAACATAGATGATCATGCCCTACCTCCTTTTTAAAAACTCTTTAATAGCTTCCCATTACTCTCTGAATAAAACTTAAATTCCATGATATACCCGCCAGACCCTATTTAATGTATACATTCTGTCTCTCCAACCTAATCACTTAACATTGTACCCTCTTGACTCACTAGGCTGATCTGGCATCATCATCATCATCATCATCATCATCATCATTTTGGTTAGTGGAACATAGGGCTTTTGACCATGCTGTTTTCTCTATTCAGAATACTCTTCTCATGTTAACATGTTGATAACAGACCACTCTCAGTTCTTATGACACCTTTACAGAGATACTTTCCTTGAGTTATCTTTTCTCCCATCACCACAATAAGTGCCTTTAAAACATGTATTGCAACTAGTTTATTATTTGTAACTATTATTTTATTTGTTTATTTGCAACTTATTGCAAGAATGAAAGGTTGTTTCATCATTCATTAAATGTAATTAAGCACATTAACAGAATAAAGGAGGAATTCCTTTGACAATCTCAATGGTGCAGAAAAAAACTAATAAAATTTATTATTAAAATTCTCAGAAAAAAAGTGAAACTTGTTCAATCTGAAAAAAAACCCCAATAAAAATATCAGTCATTCTCCTCTTGAAAGAATGAGCTAGTTAAAAATATCCACTCACCACTTCTAGTCAAAATTGCATTGGAAGTTAAATCTATAATAAAAGGGTAATATGCTAATTAGACCAGATAGACCTGACATCTTCTGGATGTCCTTCCAGACAAAGCCACAGTGGTGGGGGCCGAGGCAGAGGCAGTTAGGGGTGATCAGGCAGGCAGGCAGAGTGGTTAGGGGTATAAAAGGCTGGCAGGGGAGAGTGGTTAGGGGCAATCAGGCCAGCAGGGGAGCAGTTAGGGGAATCAGGCAGGCAAAGGGGTTAGGGGCAATCAGGCAGGCAGGCAGGTGTGCGGTTAGGAGCCAGCGGTCCTGGATTGCAAGAGGGATCCCGGATTGGAGAGGGTACAGGCTGGGCTGAGAGACGCCCCCCCCCCCCCCCCCCTGCCGAATGCACGAATTTAGTGCTCTGGGCCTCTAGTCCTGTAATAAGAGGCTAATATGCAAATCGACCTAATGGTGGAATGACCAGTTGCTATGATGCACACTGACCACCAGGGGGCAGATGCTCAATGCAGGAGCTGCCCCCCTCGTGGTCAGTGCACTCCCACAGGGGGAGCGCTGCTCAGGCAGAAGCCAAGCTCATGGCTGGCGAGTGTGGTGGCGGTGGCGGGAAAGCTAAGGACCCCTCAAGAGATGTCCGACTACCAGCTTAGGCCTGCTCCCCAAGGTGCAGGCCTAAGCCATCAATCAGACATCCCCTGAGGGGTCCCAGATTGTGAGAGGGCAAGGCCAGGCTGAGGACCCCCCTCTTGACCCACCCATTGCTTGAATGTCATGCACCAGGCCTCTAGTCCATAATAAATGACATGAAGATGGTAAAGAAAGAAAACTGTCATTATTCACAGGTGTCTAGAATATATATATATATATATATATATATATATATATATATATATATATATATGAAACACTAAAATTACTAGAATTAAAAAGTAAATTTAACAAACACCAATACACAATAAATATAAAGAAAAATACTTTTATATAATAATCAAGTAACAATTGGGAAATGAAATAAAAATACGATTTACAATAGCATCAACACTTAATGAAACACAAATTAAACAAAAGTCATGCAAGAATGATAGCCTTGCTGGATAGAGTGTTCTTAGATTCAGTCCCTTGCTTTGCATCACTTTGTAAATTTCCTTCCATTCCTTTCTGGCCTGATGTGTTTCTGTTGAGAAATCACTTGATAATCTAATGGGAGATCCCTTGTACATAACTTTCTGTCTCTCTCTTGCAGCCTTTAAGATTCTCTCTTTGTCCTGAATGTTTGCCATCATAATGATGTGTCTTGGTGTCTTTTCAGGTTCATCTTGTTTGGGACTCTCTGTGCTTGTGTGACTTTTTTCTTCCCCACATCAGGGAAGTTTTCTGAACTGGAGAGCATTATGCTAAGGAAAATAAGCCAATCAGAGAAAGATAAATATCACATGATCTCACTCATTTGTGGAATATGGTGAACAACATAAACTGATGAACAAAAATAGATCCAGAGACAGAGAAGCATCGATCAGATCATCAAACCTCAGAGGGAAGGTAGGAGAGGGTGGGGGTAAGGGGGAGAGATCAATCAAAGGACTTGTATGCATGCATATAAGCCTAACAAATGGACACAGTCACCAAGGGGGTGAGGGCATGAGTGAGGGGTTGGGGGGTCAATGGGCGGATAAGGACACATATGTAATACCTTATTCAGTAAAGAGAGAAAAGAAAAAAACGTTATGCAAGATCTCTATAATGAGTGCTACAGAATATTTTCTGAGAAAAAGTAGAGTGGAAAATATACCAAATTGAAAACTGGAATATTCAATAGTGTTAGAATTTTAATTCTCCCTATACTGCTATATAGATTGTATACTATACTAATGAAAAAAGGAAAAGGAAGAGGAAGAGAAGGAAAGGATGAGAAAAAGAAGAAAGACAAAGGAGGAGGAGGAGGAGGAGGAGGAGGAGGGAGAAAAGCAAAGAGCGGTAAAGACAAAGATATATATTAGTCATAAAAATTACAAGAAAGAGGAATAGGAAAGCAAATGAAATAATAAAAATAAAGCCAATAGAATGTTGACTATGTGATTATATACATTGTAAGGTATAAAAATGTCAAAATCATGTATTATACACCAGAAACTAATATAACTAATATAAGATTGTATACCAACTAGAATTAAATTTAAAAAGAGAAGAAAAAGAAAATTAAAATCTTCAAAAGAATAGTTTGAAGATTTTTCCATAAAAATATTTTAACAAAAGAAAGAAAATTTATTCTTAAAACTGTATTCTAAATATAATTCCTGATGTTACTGTCTAGTAGAAATATTTTTCAGGTAATTTAAAATTTGCTTCATATTATCCTTTTGTTTGTCCATGACTGTTTCTTCAATTGACAATTTTCTCTTTTCTGAAGTCCAGTGTTCACTTCCAGATCCATCTGTATTTTCACCAGGGACTGAGGTACAGAGTCTTACCCTGGGACCCTGACGACCTACACCAGGTCCTGGTGACCTAGCTCTTCTGCAGCTCCAGTGAGATGTTGCCAGCCTCTCAAATAAGAACCTTCATGAGACTCCAGGGTATGTACATTTGTAATCATCTCTTTTGTTGTGCTTGAGGCTAAACCTTTCACAGCAAGAGTCTGACCAAGTGAGATGTCAATACTTTTTCTCACATTCCATTATGCTGAAAAACTCCAATCACAATCTAATTCCTAAGAGGAGATTTCCCAATCTGGGGTGAAAATATAAGTCTAGTAAGAACCAAGAACAGGAAGGGGAGTGATCTGAGATAGGTGAGAAGAGCTCAGAGTAGGAACTGGATGTCTAATTAGGTAAACCGATTAGAAAACCTAGATAATCACCATGGCAATTCAACCTTGTAATAGCACTTATTGAAAAGATCTACACCAATAAATGAAAAGCATTTTTCCTTTACCAAGCAGATATTTTCCTTAGTTTATTTAGTGTATAAACAGGATCATCTTTCGGGTGAATTGTCTATTTTAGAATAAAAATAGGAGCACTAATTTGTTTATATAGAAACTTCCAACAGTATTTCTTGTTAGTTGGTTGTAACTCAATTATTGGAATGGACTTTGGGCTTGGGAATGTGCAATCAGAAACCTGTGGGTTATAGTGTTCAATTAAGGTTTTATTTATGACACAGAATATCCGAGTTATCCTTAAGTCATATATGATTATATACATAGCTATATATTTATATTATTTTATTTACATAATTTTATAAATATAATTATATAGCCATATATTGTCATTTACCTAGCAACTGCATAGATGGTACTGCAAACACTGAGGCCATATCTATACACAAAAAGCAAAGTGCAAGAGAGAACTGGTCTGGGTCTTGGATAGTGTGGGGTAGGGGAAGAGTTTAAGGAACAGAAGTGATCTCCAAATAGAGACCTGGATTGATCACATTCAACTTTCTGAACATGTTCTTCCATAATCCCTGTTGGCCAATTAGATCCACTGAAACAATCGTGTGGCCCAGTTAATATTTAAGCTTTGTACCAGTGCTCAGCTCCGTCTGTTCCCGTGAGTCACGTAAAGGGAAGGTGTTCATCACACTTTCCACATCACTATGTGATAAAACCTTTTTTTTTTTTACTTTACACATCAAAATACAGTGTTATAGCTTCGTGAGATTCCTCACTCCCATGGTAACCCTCCAGCCCTAACAATGACTTCAACAAACTTGTAATTTTGCATCTTTCAAGGAAGGGTAGAGAGAGGCGAAGCCTGTCAGCTTGAAACCACACACATGAGTAAATGGGGTTTCATATGTCATATCAATTTAAAAGCTTAAAACTGTCTCAAAGTTCGTAGAAGACGAAACTTACCATATATAATCCATTTTACAACTTAACGATTTATTTGCTGATGCAAGTGGTTGTAAAAATAATATCACTTGGGTTATGGTATTACCCAAGATTTTGGTGCTTTCCTGCACATGGATTCATTTGTATTCACATATAGAAAAACCATAGAGTATTAATAGAAATGAAAAACTTAACCTATACTGAGTTCACTGACTAGAAGATTCAGTATTATAAATACTTGAAATCAATTTCCCCCCAAATATTTTTAGGCTCAATTCAATTCTAATAAAAATCCCCACAAAATATTTTTCTCTGACACTGGATAAGATGAATCTAAAATTTATACAAAAATGCAAACAGGATGTGAGGGTGATCTGGCTGCGACATCTGTCACCCCATTGATCGCCAGGGTTGATCTGGCTGGCTAGGCGAGTGTCCCCCTCCTCCCTTACCGATCCACGTGCATCCCTCCCCAAGCTGTGAGTTTGGTCCAAGCAGAGGACCTTCCCCCCAGAGGGGAGTACCAGTCTTTGATCAAGGGTCAAGGGTATACTCCCCTGCTAGAACCTCCAAACAAGCTCTCAAGAATGCAAAAGATCAAGAACAAGCAAGACAAACTTAAAGCACAAAACGAGAGACCTTTCTCTGCCGAATGCCTTTCTCAGCTGCCAACCTTTCATCTTTGGAAAATACCTTGTTCACCTCTACCAATGCTTGTTGCCTTGAAGTCTAATTTGTTTGGATTTGGTACAGCTAAGCTTCTTCCTTTTGAGGATTATACTACCACCATAATACCAACCCGTTTTAAAGGTCAAAAAATGAAGAGTGCAGAAATGGCTGAAAAGATAGAAAAATAAAACAATGGACAGAATAGAGTCTAGAAACAGACAAACACATATATATATTATCACAAGGTAACACTTGAGGATGGTGAGGAAATGAGAATGTCTTCAATAGCTTGTGTGTGTAATTGGATATTCATGTGAACAGCAGGAATCAAGAGCCTGCCTTCACCAGCATGAAAAATCAAAATCAGAATGTTCAAGGTAAAAGCAACAAAACTTTTTAGGAAAATAAAATGAGAGTGACAATAATGATTCAGTTTAAGCAAAGCTTAAAAAAAAAAGATAGAAAATCCAACCATTAGGAGAAAAAGAGCAACTTATACTAAATTAAAAGAAAAAAACAATATTTTCATCAAAAGAACATTAAAATAGTGGGGGGAAACAAGCTATAGAATGGGATATCTGCCATTCATATACCTGCCAAATGATTCAAAGAAGAATATATACGGAATTCCAACAAATCAATTTTCCAAAACAGGAAGCAAGCCAATATAAAATGTACAAAAGACTTAAACAAGATCTCACAGAAGGGGATCTCACTTGGCCAGGAAACATGAGAAGGTGCTCCCCTTGAGCAGGATCAGGAAAAGGGATTTAAAACCACCTGCAGTACCCATACACACCGACCCAGGAAGCTCCGTGAAACAGACTGAAAATACTTGGTGTGTATGAGGGTGTGGATCAAATGTTGAGGGTGTTTTTGAGGACATAGTATACACTGTTAATGAACTTGTAAACAATTTACTTTGTAAAATTATTTTCCAGTATATAGTTGTGTTAAATCAATATATACCTTATGACCCAACAATTTAATTTCTAGGTCCATTCCTAACACAATGGGTATATATGCTGTGGAAACAAGCCCTTGAGGAATGGTTATAGTGGCATTGGGGACCGTTATGAGAGCTCCAAAGCACAGACTGCCCAGCTGTGTGGAGACACGTGATAGAACAGAGTAGAATATTCTGCAACAATAAGGTGAGTGAGCCACATGCAGCATCACAGTTAATCACAAAAATATGCTGGGCAAAAGAACTCAGGGGTAAAGGAGCATGTACGGCACATCAGTTTAAAAACAAGCACAGCCCTAGCTGGTCTGGCTCAGTGGATAGAGTGTCAGCCTGAGGACTGAAGGGTCCCAGATTCGATTCCGGTTAAGGGCACGTGCCTGGGTTGTGGGCTCGATCTCCAGTAGGGAGCGTCCAGGAGGCAGCCGATCAATGATCCGCTCTCATCATTGATTTTTTTTTCTCTTTCTCCTCTCCCTTCCTCTCTGAAATCAATATAAATATTTTAAATAAATAAATGAATAAATAAATAAAATAAAAATAAGCACAGGTCATAGTGGTTTCCAAGGACAAATAGTGGTTATAGTGGTTGGAGAGGTGCAGGCCGGGCTTGGCGCTGATATATTTTATCTGGATGCTATACCTGATACATTTCTTTTATGAAAATTAGTCTTTGTGTTTATGGTTTGCGCACCTTTGTGTATGTGAGCTACATGCAAAGTTTATATAGAAAGTCCTCACTTAACGTTGCTGATAGATTCTGCAAATTTAAGCAAAATGATATATAACAAGACCAATTTCACCAATAGGCTGATTGATACAAATAAGTTCCTAGGCATCTCATCAACATTTTAATGAAACAACATTATTCCAGGACCTGCTGTACTTCTTAAAGGAATGAAGGGGTTGCCACATCTTGTCATGAAGGACTTCGAGAAAATGGACTCACTTTCCCAAAATAAGACAGAAAACTGGACAAAATAAATGAAACTACTGGTTTTAGAGTAGAAAGTGCAGGGTCGAGATTCCTTAGGGGGAAAATGATGTGAATCCTGCAATCTCCTCGACTCCTTCCTTGGGGAGCAGTCTAACTGCAGACAGTGATGTGGGGAGAGGAATTTGGAACAGACACATGCTTTCACTGAGTTGAGTTCAGGAGACAGAACAGAATTCCGGGTGGCTGAGGTGACTGAAATTTGCTAATTAGTCTTCCCATACAGCTGGGGGGAAAACTTCCTTTGTTATTTAGATGACATCATCCACAATACATGTTCAATATTGAGCACTCAAATTA
This sequence comes from Plecotus auritus, assembly GCF_963455305.1. Classification (NCBI taxonomy): domain Eukaryota; kingdom Metazoa; phylum Chordata; class Mammalia; order Chiroptera; family Vespertilionidae; genus Plecotus; species Plecotus auritus. The sequence continues at coordinate 44,011,977 of NC_137777.1, forward strand.
TTCTGGTTTATCCAATATATAAAAATTATGTATAATGATGATTATTAATCTTGTTAAGCAATAAATAAGATGATTTAATATGGGAAGACAGAATCTACCTTGGACTAAAAAGGAAATGTGTCTTAAGGTATCTGAAACTCGCATTGAGTTTATGAAGCTTTTTCTCTTTAGGTCCAGAAAGTGGATAGACCAGAGAAACAACCTCCCCAGATACCGTAATTCTGCATACAGTGGGTCTTAGACAGCAATGGCTTTTTCTTGTAGTCGAAGGGATCAGCATCAACTGTAACACATGAATTAGCTGAGCCTCTCAGAGGCCTTGTATTGACCTCAGTCATTTTGCTCAACAATTCTTCAAAAGCACGCCAGGGGCTCACTGGGGTACACCCTTGCAATACTGATGTTTGTGCTGTGGAAAATTTTAGGAAGGGATTTCTATTTCCCTGAGCAAGTTTCCAAGCACTAAACTCTCTTTCAAATAATAAAAGAGATTAGAGACTAACTTAAGGAATAGATTCAATTTTTCAATATGGCGTTAATAGGGGCAAAGCAAAGAGACAGATTGCATTGACAAGGAAACAAAAATGGATAATGGATTTAATGGCTTGAGTTCTAATGGAAAAAATAACATTCTCCATGAGATTGTCGTATTTTTAAAAAATGTGGCAACCATTAATAGTTCATGTGTGGACCAAAAAAAACTTATATGGTGGTATATAAATCGTCAAAAAGTTTTCAGCAAAATCAAGTAGAGAAATATTTGTTTCCTTCTGTTTATTGTCATCTTCACTATTCATATTCTCAATTATTTCTCATGTGCCCAACATCAGTCTTAGTAATACTTGTTGCATTGAGTATTAACCTGTGATTTTCAACTTAAAAAAAAAAAAAACCGATAAAAAGAAACATGAAGCTAATTTGCATGTTAGGTTAATCATTTGTGGGGGTTTTGAGTACACGTATATGATAAAATTGTTAGATTCAGTGTGTTATCAGATGGGTAATAAAGGGACATTTTAGTTCATAATTTTGCTAATTGCCCCTATTATTTAAGATATTCATAAAAGATTAACTAACAGAAAATTCTGAAAATCTCATGACATCAATGGACCCATAATAACCTACATATGACCACACGCCCCAATTTTGTACAAAATTTATGTGATCAAAGTTTTGAAAATAGATTTAAAACCCCTACTTTAAACCAGAGAGTAGTAATTAAGTAACTAGAGGGAATGATAAGAATTGGATGAAAGGTAGAGTTAAATTTTATTTCCATCAAAATGCAGAGTATGCCAATTGATCCTAGCACAGAAAAAGGCATGAGGACTCAGAGGAATAGGATATAGTAACAGGTTGATATTTGGAAATGAATTCAGTTTTGTTCATTTATAAATGGTAATCGTGATTATTTTATGAGAGGGAGAGAAGGTGGGGTGGGGAGGGAGAGGGAACAGGCCTTCACAAAGAGAAGGAAAGCAAACAAGTAATACTGACATTGAAGTGCCTAATAAGAAAATACAGACAATGGAAAACTACAAATTAGAAAATTAGTTTCAATCCTACTTCATAAAATATTTATTTGGCAACTTGAGATATGTATCGACTCTAGAATAGTGTCTTCTGAAGCAGTTCAGTAAATTAATGGGCATATTAATGAAAACAATTAAGTATGGTAACAATTCAAGCATGAGAAATAGAAGAGAAAAAGCATCTCAGGTGTTAACTCAGTCTCCAATCTTAATGGGTGAGCGCTACTGTATTTGATTCTGAGTTTCCATGGTAAAGATGTGTGTCCATTCACAAGCATTAGATCTTATTAAAACATCTCTTGAAGAACATCATGGTGAGCACTAACCAAAGAAAGGTAATAAATATTTGGAACTTTTAGAATACTCTTTGAGAAGCAAATAAAGAGCATTTTAAGTTAGTCATTTAAGCCTCGGTCGGATGCTCTAACATGCCATGTATTTCTGAGTTATGTATACTTTTCCTGGAACCTGGAATATGTAAATGTTGTTTTTCATATTAGCTTGCAAAAGAGGTGCCTAACTCCCTAAATATAATTCACAGATGTTTCCAACCTTTGCTGAAAACAAAATAAAATAAAAACAAAATCCAAGCCAACAAAAAATTTCCTCTTAGTAGCTGCATTTTCTTAGAGGAGTAGATGTACTAGGAATATTCAGTGACTTATTGAGAGCTTCACTAAAATTTGTGGGTGGACACAAAATCAATTAGAAGAAATGGGAAGCTAATTTGCATGTTAGAATAATTTTTGTGTTATTCTGTTGGCAGGGTGTGTATGATGAAAATGTTTAGATTCAGTGTGTGGTTAATTGGCTAACTAAGGGGAATTTCAGTACATAATATTTGTAATTGTTTCTGCCTGTTATGTAAGATAGTCACAATACATCAACTAGCTAAAATGCTTTTATTTGTGACTAAACAACCCAATCTTTGCTTTTCAAAAATATCTATAAAGATAATTTTTCCTTGACTCTGAAGCACTGTGTCCAATAATTTCTAGTCTTCTGTGTCCTCCTATTGTTTTATTCCACCCCCCGCCTTTGCCCAAATGCTTTACAAGGGAATGTTAATCAGATAGTCTTCTTTTTTAGCTTTATTGAGGCAATACTTAAAGTGTATAATGTGAAAACTTTACTTATATATCCTTTGTGAAATTACCATAATCAGGTTACTTAGCACATCCATCACCTCACAGACTTACCTCTTTTTGTGTGTGGCTTAATGTCTACTCTCAGCAAATGTCCAGTATACGTACAACACACTGTCATTAACTATAGTCACTGTGCTGTGCCTAGATCCCCAGGGAATATTCATTTGGGAACTGAAGGCTTGAACCCTTTGACTAGCATCTGCCATCTCCTGTACCTCCCCATCCACCCCCAGCTCCTGGTAACCACTATTGTACTCTCTGTTTCTATGAGTTCTACTTTTTTTTTTTAGGTTCCACATATAAATGAGATCATACAGTTTTTGTCTTTCTCTATCTGGCTAATTTCAGTTAGCATGATATCCTCTAGGTCAGTGGTCGGCAAACTCATTAGTCAACAGAACCAAATATCAACAGTACAATGATTGAAATTTCTTTTGAGAGCCAAATTTTTTAAACTTAAACTTCTTCTAAAGCCACTTCTTCAAAATAGACTCACCCAGGCCGTGGTATTTTGTGGAAGAGCCACACTCAAGGGGCCAAAGAGCCGCATGTGGCTCGCGAGCCACAGTTTGCCGACCACTGCTCTAGGTTCATCCATGTTGTTGCAAATGGCAGGACTTCCTTCTTTTTCATGGATGAATAATATGCAATATTATATGAAATATAAAAGCCAAAATGACTGTTACAACCAGATAACCAAATGACCAGTCAACCAGTCGCTATGATGTGCACTGACCACCAGGAGGCAGACACTCAATGCAGGGATTGCCCCCTGGTGGTCAGTGCACTCCGTCCCCCCGGCCGGCCAACCTCCCACAGTTCCTCCCCACAGACTGGGCAAGATGGCCCCGATCAGCTCTGATCACCAGCTAGGGCAAGGGACCCCACTCGTGCATGAATTCATGCACCAGGCTTCTAGTATATATAATTTTATCTTCATTATCTATTCATGTATCATTGGGAACGTAGGTTGTTTCCATATCTTGGTTATTGTGAATGATGCTCCACTGAACATAGGGTGCAGATATCTCCTCAGTACACTGATTTTGTTTCCTTTGGATATATACCCAGAAATTGCTGATCATCTGGGAGTTTAATTTTAATTTTTTGAGAAACCTCCATACTGTTTTCTGTAGTGGCTGCACCATTCTACATTACTACCCACTAGTATACAAAGGTTCCCTTTTCTCCACATCCTTGCCAGCACTTGTTATCCATTGTGGGGTGGTATTTCATTGTAGTTTAATTTGCATGTCCCTGATAAATTGTGATGTGGAGAATGTTTCCATGTACCTGTTGATCATTTTTATATCTTTTATGGAAAAACTAGCGGCTCGGTGCATGAAATTCATGAACGGATGGGGTACCTGGTGGTGGTCTGCGGAGATTGGGCCCTAGCTTGCATCCCCAGCCTCACAGCCCCAGCTCGTGCCCCCATCCTTGTAGCCCCACAGCCCCACCTGGCACCCCACCTTGGCCTGGCACTGCCTGCTCACCTGCTCCACTATCCCGCCGCAGTCCTGCTGTCGTCGGGGCCCATCGGGGCCAGCAGCGCCTCCACTGCTGCCTGCTGCCAGTGCCACGTCACTGATGCCGGCCATGTTCCACACTGCCCCCTGATGGTCAGCGCACATCATAGCGATTGGTCAAACTCCCATTCAATGACCGCCCAAGGAGACAATTTGCATATTAGGCTTTTATTATATAGGATGTCTATTCAGGTTCTTTGGCCATTTTTAACTAGGATTTGTTTGTTGGTGTTGTTTTGTGTTGCTGTTAATTTCCTACTATATTTTGGATTTTAATGCCTTATCAGATATGTGATTTGAAAATATTTTTCTTCTATTCCATAGATTACCTTTTCATTTTGTTGTGCAGACGATTTTTTGTTTAAAGTAGGTCCACTTTTTCATTTTTTACTTTGTTGCCTTGCTTTTGGTGTCATGTCCAAAAATTCACTGCCAAGACCAATGTCAAGGAGCATCTTCCCTATGATTTATGGTTCAGGTCTTACATTTAAGTTTTAATCCATTTCAAGTTGATTTTTGTGATTGAATCAGATAAGGGCCCAGTTTTACTCCTTTGCATGTAGCTATCCAGTTTTCCAACACCATTTGAAGAGACTTTCCTTTCCTATTGTGTTCTTAGTGCCCTTGTCAAACTTTGTTAACTGTGTATATGGCTTTATATCTGGACTCTCTAGTCTGTTCTATTAGTCTGTGTGTTTGTTGTTATGCTAGTACCACATTGTTTTGATTACTAGAGCTTTGTAATTTCGTTTGTGTCCTGTAACTTTCCTGAATTTATTTATTAGTTTCAACAGTTTTTCTGGTAGAATCTTTTGGGTTTTCTATGTATAAATTCATGTCATATGCAAACAGAGACAATTTTACTTCTTTCTTTCCAATTTAGATACCTTTAATTCTTTTTCTCGACTAATTGATTGAATTAGGTTTTCCAGTACAATGTTGAATAGAAGTGACAAGAGTGGGCATCCTTTGTCTTTTTTTCTGATCTTAGTATGACGTTAGCTATGGGCTTGTTAAATATTGTCTTTATAGTATTGAGAATATATTCCTTCTATACTTAATTTGGTGAGAGTTTTAACAGGAAAGGATGTTGAATTTTGTCAAATGCGTTTTCTGCATCTATTGAGATGACATATGATTTATCCCTCATTTTATTAATGTTGGTGTCTCACATTGGTTGATTTGTGTATGTTGGACAGTGCTTGCATTCCAAGGATGAATCCTACTTGATAAATCCCACTTGATCATTGTGTATGATCATTTCAATGTGCTGTTATATTATGTTTGCTAGTATTTTGTTGAGGATTTTTGCATTTATGTTCATCAGCGATATTGCCTTCTATTGTTTCTTCTTGTGGTATCCTTGTCTGGCTTTGGTATAAGGAAAATGCTGGTCTCATAAAATGAGTTTACTATTGTTCCCACCTGTTGAACTTTTTGGAAGACTTTTGGAATACTTGGCATTAATTCTCCTTTAAATGTTGGCAGAATTCACCAGTAAAACAACCAGATCCTGCACTCCTCTTTGTTGGGAGACCTCTCTTGACATTAGGTTCTGCTGTCTCGTGTGTGTGTATGGGGGTGGCGGGGTGACATAGGTAAAGTGAAACTGTTCCTTCTAATCTTATCAATTAGTCCAACCTCAGATATTTTGCTCCAGTGGTTTTCTTGGAACTTCTCCACTTGACTCCCAGACTTCCACAAAGGCATCTTGCCCATGGGTGATGGTCAAAATTGATGTTCTTTCGGGGGGCGGGGCGGGGGGGGGGTAGAGAATTCCTATTCCACGTTTCCATTTTCTATTGCAAATGTTTTATGGTCCCAAACTATGTGTGGAGATACATACCCTTTTGGATAATGTTGAGAAGGCTGACCCTTGAGGAACCGGACCATCATCTCAAGCTTATGAGCTAATGAAAGGAGCTTAAAGTGACGTGAACTAAATGCAAGTCATGTTTCTGGACAGAACCTGGGAAGGACAAAGGAGCTCCGTGCGGAGGTGGAAGAAGTCAGCCAACCATTATACTGGCAGCCTCCTGTGAGTGTCCTCGGGGCCGTATAAGGAACCAAGACAGTAATTTTGGTACCTAAACAAGTGAAAAGCTTTTGTTCCCACTCCATATATGACCCATCATCTCAGCTAGCTGTTCCATCCTCAGCTACCCTTAATCCAATCTACGCAGAAGAAAACCCTGCTATTAATTCCACAAACTCCCATGACAAATACAGATTCATGCAAGTTCTTTTAGTGAGCCTTATAGCTTTTCGCTTCTTGTTGCACATGTTCAAAAATCTCTAGAGCTGTGTGCCCACCTTGGCTGTCAATCATCCCCTCATGCACAGTTCCCATGAGTCGGGAATTCACTGCTGTCTGTCTTGCCGCCCTGGCCGCTGCCTGAACACAACACTCCTCAGTGCAAAACAGTCCAACCTCACCCCAGCTCTTTTTCTAAAGGATGGAAAGCTCCTCTGCCCCACTTAGTTATTCCTCTCCCACTTTCCTGCTGCATCCAACCAGCACGTGCCTCTGCAGAGAATTTCCACATTTTTGCTTTGGCTTTGCATTTTTCAAAGCAGGTCAGCTTCTGCTTGTTCTGGGCTGAATATTTTGCACAGCTTCGAGAGTGCGCTTGGTCTTTTCAAGTGAAATAAATGAGAACGGCTGCAGGGAACGCACGCCATTGAGCAGGTTCCAGTCTCTGCCGCAGCCTCGTCAGGGAGCAGAGCGGCTGTCGCCCCGGCTTTCGGGCCCTGTTGGAATAAAGAATGAAAGAAGAGTGGGGAGGACTATATCATCTTCCTCATGGTCATAAGCAGGAGTCACAACTGTCTCAAAAGGTTAGGGGCTTAAATAATCAGGAGTGATAGACACTGCCAAGGTAAAATGAAAAACAGTTTACTTTTTCAAACAGTGGCTGTTTCAAACTGTTGCAGTACCCCTGTTGCTGATCGACAGAGAGAGAGAACAGGGCCTGAGAGCAACTGTAGAGGAGAAAGCACATTTTACACAGCGGAGCTCTTTGAAACCACTGCGTACTATCCAAGCTGGAGTTCCTGGGCGTTTCGGATATTGGTTTTATGCGGCGAACACAATTAAGTGACTTAAATAGTGTCATGACATTGTTCAATAACCTGACCAGCGAGATCATGACAAATGAGGAGAAACTGATAAAAACTGAATTTTGTTATAAGTTTAAAACATGCATGACACTATGTCATCACTGTATTTTGTTGCTGTATTTTAAGAAAGACTGATGAAAGAAAATTAATTTTACTCCCAAATTTCTGGAATTAGGATATATGCGGTATATGCCGTATTTCTATGAGCACGTGGCAGACAGGAAATGTTGGACTTCGAACATTTCAAATTAGCCTGCAGGACATGGAATAAAATATCAAGAAAACGCTCTTGCTCTTCCTCTGCTCTGTCTTTCCCATTCATTTGCGGGCAGAATGGCCAAAACTAGTCAACGAGATTCTGGAGAATTTTATAAAAGGGCTACTACTGTACCTAATTCACACCAAACCATCACAATATCACAAAAGCTTTTTTTTTAAAAAAAAATTGAAAATAATAATATATATCTTAGCAAATGGTATAAAAGCAATCTTCTTATTCAATTTGCATTTAAAATGACTATATGTTCCATAATGTTTATTTGGACTGATTCATTTTAATTAGACTAGTCAGATTATCATTGACTATCAGACACTCCACACAGTACATCATCCATGCACTTGAATAAAAATGACAGGGAATATTAATGTATAACCACACAGCACCAGATAATTTGTTTTTCTGATTACTGCATTTATTGCCAGGGGCCACAGTGTGAATAAATGCTAAGAGGGAACGAGAACAATAAAGGTGTTGAGTTCACGATCTTTAAAAAAAACAACTTTGAAGTCAGGAATTAACAAAGAAATGCTATGAGGAATGCATGACATACAGAACAAAGATGACACTTCCTGTGACCAACCTTTTTCTCTTCCTTTTTTTTTTTATGGCATATTTTTGAAGGTGTCCCGCTATGCGTATATTCACATATGCAAATATATTAAAAATGTTATGTTATGAAGCTGCCGGCAGCCTGGTGTGAATTTGAGGTAAAGATGAAGAGGAAAGTCATGTCTACCAAAATCCAGCTTCCCTTTCTGAAAGTACAAGGTATTTTCCTTTCCTCATTTATCACCAAATTTTCTTAAAATGAAAGAAAAGCATACTTGCACATTAATTTGTTTCTACAGTAATCTTTCTATCTCAGAGAAAGAAATTTTTAGATTAAAGATCTGTTTTACATTGCCTTTCTATCTTCGGCAAGAAATTTCAAAATACAGGGAGAGTCTTAAGAAAGTTGTGATTCGTGCAGATATCAGTGTTTGTGGACAAAACTGGAATTCACAAATTATTCATTGGCACCAAACTCAGAGCATGAGTGCATGGCAAACCACACAGAACTGGGCATCAAGATCGCTGAAGCTCTCTCTTATTTTTTTCAATTGCTGTTTATATTCAATATTCCCTCTGTGCTAGTTGCAGATGTACAGCACAGTGGACAGCGAATTATGTATTTGCAGAGTGGGGTCCCCACGGCTTCAAGCACCCGCCTGGCCGCATACATAGTTATCACAATATGATTGACTGTATTCCCTATCCTCTAACTCACACCTATAACTACCACTTTGTACTTCTTCATCCCTTCCCCGTTCGTGGCTTTGATGCTAGAGATATGACTATGAGTGAGTTAATTACCTTCTTTTGGTGCACTTTCCTCCTATCTGTAAAATGGGCAGATTATTCTATATATTCTCTAAAATGTGCTTCTAAAACCCTACCTGATTTGCTGTTTTACTTTTTAAAAAACTTACTCATTTTTTAAGCCAATGTAGCCACATACATGGAATCTTGGCTTGTTTTCTTTCATATACACTGAGTGGACAGATTATTATGATCTCTGAACGCATGATAATCTGGTCACTCAGTGGATATCCTATATAATAAAAGGCTAATATGCAAATTGTCACCTCGACCAGGAGTTTGACCAGCAGGCAGGCCGGCCAACTGCCCATGTCCCCTCCCCCTGGCTAGGCTGGCCAGACCCCACCCATGCACGAATTCAAGCACTGGGCCTCTAGCATATATATATTTAGTTTCCCTTTCTCAACATCAATAAAGCAGTCATATATATATATGCTAGAGGCCCAGCACACGAAATTTGTGAATGGGTTCGGTCCCTAGGCCTGGCCTGCGATCAGGGCCATCTTCCCCAGCTGCCCACAGCTGGCCTGCCCCCTGACACCACCACTCCTGGTTCCCCTTTCACCTTCGGGTGATCGGTGCCTGATGGCTGGAGGAAGGGACTGAGAGATTGGCTGTTCCTGCCCGCTCACTGGTCCTGCCCCTGCCCCCACCGCGGGTTGCCCTCTGTGTGTGGGGTGACCAGCATGGCAGGGGCCTTGGCCTGGTGCCACCCGCATCCCCCGCCACCCACCCCTGGTTCCCCATTTGCCATTAGGTGATCAGAGCCTGCCAGCTGGGGAAAGTGACCGAGAGGTGGTCAGTGGGCCTCATAGTGACTGGTCCAGTGGTCATTCTGATCATTCCACCTTTAGGGTCAATTTGCATATTACCTTTTTGTTATATAGTAATAGAGGCCTGGTGCATGGGTGGGGACCAGCTGGCTGCCCTGATGGGGGCCCCGGATCTGGGTGGGCAGTCCCCATTGGGGGGCGGGGCCAGCCAGGGTGAGGGGCCGTGGGTGGTTTGCAGGCTGGCCATGCCCCCAACGGGGGGGGGGGCTGCTGGGGGGCAGAGCAGGCCTGGGCAAGGGGCGCCAGCTGTTTGCAGGATGGCCACACCCCCATCAGGATGGGGGTCCCCGCTGGGGGCGGAGCCATCCTGGGTGAGGGGCCTCGGGCTGTTTGCAGGCTAGCCACGCCCCAGATCAGGGTGGAGGTCCCTGCTTGGGGGCGGGGCCGGCCTTGCCAAGGGGCCATGGTGTTCTGGTCTCTGGTCATTCTGGTCATGATGGCATTATGTGTCGCTGGCTTTTTATACACACACACACACACACACACACACACACATACATACTGAGTGGCCAGATTATTATGTGTTCAGAGACCATAATAATCTGGCCACTCAGTGTATATCGAGGCTCTTCTTAATTTAAATTACTTGAATTTCTGCAGCCATTCGTAATTGGTAGTTCCATAAAGTTTTCATCATGCAGAAAATATAAGGAACTATAAATAATGCCCTGAACATGAAATATGTCAAGAATGTGTAAAACAAAATCACTACTGTCATTCATTTTCTTAAGAAAAAAAATGTATTCTAAAAAGTTCCTCTGTTTAGAAACGACTACAACTTATTAACACAACCTGTAAAAATATTTTGCAATATACATATTGATTTGAAACAAGATACTTCAGTGTGACATAAAAGTCAACCCCAGCCCTCTTTCATCCGTCCTCATTGCACCAAGACCTTTCCAGAAGTTGATCACTCCGAGTGCCGTGACAGTCACGTTCAAACATGGCACACGTTCATGGACGGGGTGGGAATGAGCGAATGGGCATGGTCTGGGCTGAGCCATGCTTGCCCTGCTCTTCTGTAGACGAGCTTTTCTTTCTAGCAGAAGAGCTTGTCAGTCTCAGCAGCCCAGCCTGCTTGAGTGAAAATTCAATACGTAAGTTAAGAATGCCAAATGGTAACCAGGCCTTGGGGAAGCAATGGAATTGAAACACAACTCCCCCGTCCCCGCCCCCCGACAGTCTGTAGTATAGCTCTGGTGGTCTGTTTCAAAATCTGTCAAAAAGATGATAACTGGACTTAAGAGTTTAGTTTGATTTTTAAACCAAATAATCAGGCAGCCTGTCTGGCATGACTGCCTTTGGCCATTTAGGGGGGGAAATCTGCGATTTGAAAGAGCAAAAACATTACAATCATCCAATTGCAGTGGTTCGTGGCAGAAGCATGCAGTCAGGGCCACCAGGTGATGAAGGCATCTTCACTGATGTCAACGGGATCGACAGCCAGCGCTTCCCCAAAGAAATGATCTTTAACAATCCTGCCCTCTGTGGCGAGGGACGTCATCAACCTCCATTTGTTTCGGTGGTGATTTTAGTTTCCCTTTCTCAACATCAATAAAACAGTCACCCCCATGCTTATTTTATTGGCTCCTCAAGTTAAAGTAAGGAAATTGACACTGGACTCTCACTGCTTTTGAGAGAGTTTGCTATTAAAAATATACAATAAATTTAATAAAATGGAATCATACTCTAAAATAAATCAGTAAGAATCTACAAAATTACAATAATAATACTGTATTTAGGACTGTATTTGACTGGACGTGTATTCAAAAGTTTAATTCATAGTTGTATGAATCACAGAGTCATTACACTCCAAAGTTTGAAGATACTTTAAAGATGATGTCATTTTAAATGGCATTATTTCATATTCTGTAATATTTGAATACAGAATATGTTAAAGTAAGCCATTAAACCAACAGGATATGAATTGTTTTAATGATTACTTGGGATAAATAACACCAACAATAGTAGGTAATATTTATTTCATGGCTTCTATTTCCCACATACAGTACGGAGTACTTTATGTGCGTTTTTTTTTTCATTTGACTCTTAAACCCTGTGTGAATTCAGAGCTATTAATATCTCCATTTCCCAGGGGATTCTGCTTCCTGGCCTACCTGACTTTACACAGAGATGGTTGGCAGGTGTTTAATTTCAGCACCTAAATAATCGGTAAGTTTCCTACCCGATGCTACTTAAGGAATTTAAAAACTAGAAACTCACTCTGGCCTTGTCTAAAATTTCTGTTAATTAATTCAATAACCAAACAAATTACCAGGGAACTTACCTGCATCCCATGTGTCACTTCATCAGATCCATGGTCACTATTCCGAGGCACGTGGTATCAAAGGTAAGTTTCAAGGGAGTAGGTAAGGCTGTGACAGATATTAGGTGAGCACATTAACGTGTAGAAATCAACCCAGGAAAGAAAGTTCTGATATGGGACTTTGTGTAAGAAAAAAAAGAAGAAGAGGATCACTAAAAGAGAAATGAGGGAAAATGTGAGAGAGAGAGAAAGGAAAAAAGAGAGAGAGAGAGACCTCTGACAATCTGATGAATACAGGGTGGGACAAAAGTAGGCTGACAGTTGTTTGTATGGAAAATATACAACAATTAATAAATACTAATACAAGAATTAATTCTGTGTTTCACATACTCGAAACTGTAAACTTACTTTTGCCCCACCCTATGTAACAAGCTTAACTTTCTTTTTTAAGGATGGACACTACTTATACCTCTCCTCAGCCTCTAATACTTTTTAATGCCCATTTATATATTGAGCATTCTGGGTAAATTTATTAAATCTACCTTCTAATTTATAAATGATCTATTCTGGTTGTAAGTTAAAGGAATTCACTTTTTTTACTTTCCATTTATGTTAACTGAGAATAAGAAATTGATGAAAAATAATAGCTAAGGACATTAATGAAGATAATAATAATCCTTTTAAGAAAAGTAAGAATGGATTTACCTACATTTCCTTTTATTTCATTCATTATATCCCCTTTGGGGAATAATCTTTATTTCTTTTTTCTGAGAGAATTTCCTTTTATTTTTCCTGTACTCTTAATTTATTTCCTGTACTCTATTCTTAATTTCCTATATCCATATCCAAGTCCAAAACAGTGCACAATAGCATAATTTATCTTTGTAAATTGCTTTCAAAAATCATTATCATTCTACTAATTATATTGTCTGTAAAATTTGCATTGACTATAGTCACATTTACCACCGCTATCACTCCATTTCCTGGATCCCTGACCAAACACCAGTTTCAGCTAAGTCGTCTGCATCTGCCCATATAAATCACTTCAGAAATTAGAGTCTGCATTCCTCGCAGAACATGGCTTTATTTTTGAATCCAGACAAAATAAATCATAAAGGAGAGTCCTAAAGGTAGGCTTGCAGTCTCATGCCCACAAAGTCCCTTCAGCTAATGTCGTCTAAAGCTTCAAATGTATCACCAAACTACTGCAAAAGTAAGCAGATCTCAACGGTTTTATTTTTCTTCTCCCTACAGCTCATCCAAACATAGTGCTCACTGAGCTTCTCCTCCTTGTCTTTTCAGCCTTCGTGTTTTCACCTGTGGCTCACCTTCACTCCTGACTTCCAGGGGGTGTCCTTGTTGGATGCTGCAGAAGGTTCACACGTGTTTTCGATATTTCTCTGTGAAAGAGGATGGACTCAGGAGGCGGTAACATAATATCAGCATTTCAACGATGACCATATTTATTCATTCTCATCATATTAATTAATTCATTGCACATCCATTGAGTGCCTAATGAGTCAAGGAGCTGATGGAGACAAATGCTATGTTTTCTGCTCTTAATCTCACAGTCAAGTGATGGTGACAAATACGGACCTATTTGATGTAAGGGCTGGTAACGAAGTATGTACATGGCAAGCACATCTTCCCTGGGCATGGCCTGTTAAACAGCGAGTGCCAACCTGCCTCGGATCGGGGGCTGTCAGGGATCATCGTTCATGCTATGAAGTTACTGCTGCTATAGCTGCTCAACATCTTTGCTTCGTTGTTGGCTAGGAATTATGTAAATTGTTTTCTCCATATGTTTAAAATGGAGGGTGAATGTTTTTTACATAAATTTTTAAACTTGTCCAAGCATTGTAAATAGTGTAAAAGGTAAAAAGTGGAAATGTCACATGTCACAGCGTATCAGGGTAATGAGATGTCTAACAAAGACCCACAGACATGCAGTCTGAAAAACACTTCTTTGTATTCATGTTCTTGGTAATTTCGTGTTTATAACATAACATAAGCAAAGAACACTCTTTCAGTAGAATCGTGGGTCAACTCAAGGTAAGCCATTATCTTATAAGAACATTGTCCAGAAATAACCTAATTAAGCCTTATAACCACATTTCTAAGGGCTACTTTTCTGTTATTATGTATAAAATATAGGACCACTTCCCAATAAAGTGAAAATGAGGAAAACTGATATGATATCTGTGCGAGAAGCTAACAATTTCCCAGACAACAGAGTTATATATTTTGCATTATTGTTCTGAAGACCTATAGGCTTTGATAACTAGGGATTGCTTTTTTTCTACCCTGCCTAGCCGAGCTGCAGATTTAATTTTATCGGTATGAGAAATATGAAGCTAGGGAATTTAATAATTGTTTCACTAGGTAAGGGATGAAGTAAATTCCATTGCCTTTTGTTTGATTACAATCTTCCCTGCTGGTTTAATTAAAAACATCCATGTGAGAACGAAGAAACATGGGAGAGGATCTAATTGTTTTATTGTATTGGATGTAGAGTACCAACAATGAAATCGAAAGGTTTATAGTTGTAAAACTTAAGTGTTTCATGTAAATCTAAAATGCAGACACAGGTCAGCTGTAGGGAAATGTCAGTAGACTAGATTCAAAATGCACTGCAAGCAGAAGAGATGACATTTATCAGTCATCCATACATCAGTAACTAAAACAATTTTAGGGTTGTCTAGACAGGGAGCTATTATTTCTCAAATTTAAATCTTCAGCAGGAGGACAACAGCAGGCACAGAATCTGTGTTTAGTTTCATAAATGAAAAGAAGACCTAAGAAAAAAATTTCAAAAACATTTGTGAAGACATATAGAAAAGAGTTTTATTGCTGTTGTGAAATATTGGACACTTATACATGACTAAATTAGCTTTCTTCGTTATGGTGACACAGGCCTAAAAATTATACTAATATGCATAATTCAATTTTTTGATCTGCTGTTAATTTGCCAATCACAATGTTTTAGAAGAGGAATCTTTATGAATGTTTTTATATTTTTTGTTATTTTTAAAAGATTGTTGTTAAATCATAAATTGTTTTTAATGCCAATTTTTGAAAATGGTAGAATTAGGTAGCAGAAAATTAAATGTGCTAACATTATGAAAATGTCATTCAAAATCTTTTCCAAATATAAGGCCAGTAAAAGATTGTGAGAAATAATAAAAAATAAACAGGATGTGAATAGTAGAGCTTTAAGTTAACTTTTAATCTTCTAAGAATAAATAAAATTGGATAGTAAATTTTATTTAACTTGCATTTGAAACTATCAATTTACATTGTAGTTTTAAAAACCTGACCTATAAAATAACAACTAATATATCACAAAATTTCTAAATGGAAGGATTGGAAAAATGTCATATTTCATATATCTGAGTAATTAAAAACAAAAGAGAAATATTTTAAAAAACGCAATAAAAGCACAAGCAAAATAAATCTCTGCAAAATTGATGGACTATTTTGGAATTTTATTTTATTTTTCTACTGTTCCTTTGTTTTACTTTTGATTTGCAACCAAAATTATTGTTAGTATAATGTTATCATTTAATCTGTTTTTGCTAGTATTAATATACCTTTCTAGATATGATGTACATATTTAGTCCATAAATTAAAAGTTTTCATCCTTGTCTCCCATGGAGATACTATAGGTTCTGCTACTTCTCACTGGTTAATTCTAAACAGTGAGAAGTAGTTTTTCTATATATTTTTTCTATATTCTTTTTAAAAATGAATGTATGATTTTTTTAGGCACCCTTAGTTTGGGTCTAACAATAAAAATCTATCAATGATCTTGGATTTCTATCAAAGGATTTATTTTAATGTAAATTTGTGTTGAGAAATCATGATATTTTATTGCCATGTATTCTTTGGCTTTCAAAAAATGCATCTCCCCCTCCCCCACCCTCAGATCTCCATCTTAGAGATGAACATTATTGTGCTAAATATATTACATGGTGCAGATTACCTCAGTCCACTGCTCCTAGGTCTTATAGCCGTAAATCACAGCTTTTAAATATTTATAACATTCCCTTGAACACTTAAGGGAGAAAGCCAAAATAAAATTTTTCATTTGCTTTTGCTAGTAGAGTAAAAAAGCTTGTGTTGATTAAAAAAATACTAGGGTTCTCTTTAAGAAATTAAATTATCCAAGTGTCCAGCTTTTCCTCCATTAGCATCAAAATAATTTCTGATAGGCAAATACTCAATACAATCCAAGGATCTCTTTATATCTTTTAGTTTTGTTTTATCTGAATTCTCTTTGGCTTTCAACGATAATCATCAAGCTTGCTATTTTCTTTTAACAAAAACTTAAGAGTAAATAGCTATCTAAACAATCCATCAAATCGAATAAATCAATCCCAAATTCCATTTAAAATTTACGCTTTTCTATATAAGAGCCTCAGTAATGTGCAGTGCATGTATAGATATAAAGTTGGCCTACCACTGCTCAGGGAAGACACCATGCCCAGCAAGAAGGGGCAGGGACCATTTTCTAACGTTTAGAATGAGAATTATCCGGTCTGAGATTAAAAAAGAAAAGAAAACACGAGTACCCTAGAATTACTTAGACTCCCTCAAGGCATCATTAACCATTGTGGGGTTCATTTCCACGATTTTTATGGCAAGCCTGCTTGGCTCCTTTTTTGTTAGATGGTGGGAATTTCTTAGATTTTTACCTCTTACACCTGCTTTGCTATAAATGTCCACTAGGTGGAGATATAATTATATTTTTCTTAGGGTTAGGACAACTTGAACATTTATGATGCTCTATGAAAGGAATATTCATCTTCACAATTTGAACACATACCTTTTAATTGGCATTTTAGAAATACTTTCATTCCAATTTAATATTTTGCCTGAATATTGTTTTTTAAATCAGTTTACATTTACTTACTTATTTTTGCTTCAATGTTTTAGATTCTAAAATATAGACTATTGATTGAGTTGATTTCATTTTTATAATTTCCTTCTATATATGGAAGAATACAATCGGATGATTATTCTCAATTTCTGAATATAGTTAAATGTAATCCCCAGCATTTTGTAGAGATGCTTGGAGACTAAGAATAGGTTGTTGGCAGGGATTTAATTGAACAGGTCAGAAAAGAAGAGGTAAAGAGATCTTCTTTTATCTCTAAGCCAGGTAAGAAGGCTCCACTCAGCTCTCTGCTGCCAGAAAACAGAGTATCGAAGCAAATGAAGTGTTTCCCAGGCCTCCGAAGACCCCCTTCATAAAAAGCTGTCTCTTCTCCCTTTTTCTTCCTCTCTGCGTTCTTCTCTCATTTTCTTTTTCTCTCTTGCTCTCTTTCTTTATCTAGACAAATGGATACAGATAGATTACATTTTTATATGATGCAATTTGTATTGCATATACATAACCTATAAACATACACAGCTAAGGACTTTATTTTTAAATGCAAGAATTAAAAGAAGTATCAGACACACCCCATTTGTTTTTGCTTGGTTGCTTGTTTTAAGCGTGTGGGTGCTTGTTTTAAGGAAAACTACTTGTTAATTACATATTACCAGAAATTTAAGCCTTATATTCCCTCCTCTTTTTTTTCTTTGCAGGAAGTGACAGTGTTCCCTTGTTCCTGTGCCTTCCTGGGAACCGGGGACTTTAAACTCTTCAGGCAGAGGCAGAAGGATGCTCTTCCCTCGTTAAGAACAAACCGGATTTAAAACAAAGGACCTATAATGACTGTCTTAAATTCGGGGGGTGGGGGGAAATTTCAAGTGCTAGCTGAAGGTGACCGTCTGAGTCCCCAAGCACAATGACTACAGCTTGGACCGCCGTGAGGCCCGAAAGGTTGGCGACTGCTGGCTTGGAGGACAGCACATCTCACTCTTGCCAAGAAATACAGTCCTAATGTGCAAGGATGTTTTTGACAAGACCACATCCCACCTGGTGACATAATCACACAAAAGGGCATTTGTAAATGACAGCTCCTGTAAAAAATGTGTTCAAACACACACATGCACACACATGCACACACATGCACACACATGCACACACATGCACACATGCAGACACGCATGCACACATACACACACGAAAGGGAAACTCTGGATTGCTCTGCTTTGGTAAATTGTTTTAAGCGCATTAACTACATTTGATCATAATAAATGCCTTTAAGGTTTTTAAGGTTTGCGGGAACATTATTCCCCTCTCATCTCTGTGGTCCTCTGTGCCTACGGCCCTTTAATTCTATTGCCATGCTCACAGTAACTTTAGCCAGCCATTTTAAAGAAGCCTGTTATTTTTAAAATAAAATAACATTTTGTATATGGAAAGCAAATAAATCACTCTCTGTGAAACACAACCTTTTCCAATTTGAGTCTTTGACCAACCTATGATGTGAAAATCAGTGGTATAATTGCCCTTAGATTCTAAAAGCTTTTTAAGCCTGAAGCATTTTAGTCAAGTTTGTTTCTCAAAATCTCCAATTGCTTCCAGTTGGTAGCATTATTGCAATGATAATGTTTGATGGGTTTAGACTTTTCATTTAGTTCCTAATTGGAATAGAGACGAATGTTACTGATTATGGAAATGTTGCATTCTATAACCAAGCAACATAAATCACAAAAAAGACAGAGTCAATCTTCACACGTGTATAAAGAAATAAAAAAAAAAACAATAACAACATACTATTGCTGTTGCAAAGGGCAGGCACTTAATAATAGGAATTTCTTTCCCATAACCCTCTCTATTTTGAGGAATCTTTTTAAGACATGCAAGTAATCAAAGAAAAACAACAAAGAAACTAACTAGATAGTAAGTTTTTCTTTATACTTCTGGTATTCAGGAATATCTTTAATATATTAATGCTAACTATTGTTTTTACCCTGATGCCACCACTGCTGTTAATAATTCTGGCTCCCAACTTATAAAAATTACATGAATTTCAAATAATCTCCTCCCAGTTCTTCCTTTTGCTATATACTGACCACCCATCTCATGTAGACTCTTTCTCTTTCCATTTTTTTAAAATATTATATTCAAGAGCACAGGAGTAATGAAAAGGTTTCAATACAAAATTTTATTTCTGTGACTCCGTAGGATACCTGAGCCAGGAGAAATTCTTGTTATTAAGTTACATTCCTTTGTTATTAGACACCTTTTATGAGCTTGGTAGTTTACATTCATAATCTCTGATTATGTGATCTGACTGTGTGATCTGAAATAATGACTACATTATTTAAAATATTTCTCAATTAATCTCACCTATAAAATTAAAATGATATTAATATTGACTGAGTTAACGCATGCAAAGTCCTTAGAAAGGTGTCTGGGACTCACATGTAAGATGTAAAATGTCACCTATTGAGTCTGGATGCGCTTAAACACTTTTTAGTATTGGCTCACTTCCTAATATCCCTGTGTGGTATTTGGCACTCTTTTTTAATAGAGGTCTTTTCTTTCTCTAAAACACAAAGGTTTTATTTATTTATTTTTTGTTTTCTTGGGAGTATTGAAAGCTTATTATTCAATGTGAGTTTCCCAAAGCTTTGAACCTTATACAAAAACAAAAAATAGAGCTTAGGCAATGGCGACCAGTGTGTGTCACACCACACTCATTCACCACTGTGCAATAGGAATGAGAATCGTCTCTATTCATAATTAAGAAAGAAATAAGATTACTATTGTAATTATTATTTGTACGGAGTGACTGAATTAAATTTTTTCCCCCTTACTTTGTCTATCTGACTAGGCATCATTAGTTCCAAGTAAAATACTAATAATAAGACAATGGAGGCTCAGAGACTTAAATAACTTGCCAAGACTCACTTAGCACGAAATCATGGAACTGTGTCTGGGAGGCAGGTTTTCTATCTCCAGAGCTCCCACTCCTAAATAGATCATTAGGACGTAAATGGGCCTTTACATTTTCTCGTCTAAATTGTTATTTATTCAATGAGAAGATGGAGGACAGAGAGAAAACGGACCTGGGAAATGTGACAGAGAGGGAGCGTTAGGATGAGGTCCTTCTGGTAAGTTTTAACTTATTAGTCTTATTATGTCCCATAACCTTTCACACAGTTTTTTTTAAACTATCAAATTTGAGAATGTCTAAAATTTTTTTAAATTTTTCAATACTAATGATTAATTACACAATTGACCCAGTCTTCTGATTCAGAGACAAGACAAAGGTTTCCACTGTTTGCCCTCATGAGAAAGTCAGAGCTCTGTTACCTAAGATCCTGAAATTTGTTATTTATGCAATGGGGTGAGCAACAGTGGTTATTAGCAGTGCCTTATGATAGCAGTTCTCTCAACTGTGTATCTCTCAGGAAACTCTAGTTTGCTCTACATGAAGCACAGGTTTTTTTCCAGACCCCATAGAATTGAAAAGAAAACAACAGAGGCCTCGCAAAGAAGACAAACTTCCTCAAGCAGTGATGCGTAGAGAGGACCCTTCTCCACAAACCACGCATTGTTCTCAATGAATACACGGGGATTAATGAGAGTGGAATCCCATTTTCCTAACAGTATCTTCTTTTGAGCGTCAAAGGGATCTGGAAAACACTGAACTTAAAGGGACTGCACTTTATCTCAGTTTGTTTGGGATGTGAAGCACTCTGAGACTATTCATTTAACAAAGGCCTTGAAGATAACAATTTTCAAGTAGATACAAAGAAAGGTCCAGACTGAATTAAATGTGATTCTCTGCAGAATTTAGATTTCGGTCATTTGCTCATTTATTCACTCATTTTCATTCATTCATTTAATAATATATTCATGCAACAGATACTTATTGAGTCAACTAAATATACAGGTCTGTGGCTAAGAGCAAACACAAGAAATTTGGTGGGGACTAAAGTATTAAAACAAATGCATTTGAATCTTGAACAATGTAGGGGTTAGGGGCACAGCTGAAAATTCGCCATAAATTTTGACTTCCCCAACACTTACCTACAGCCCTTGGAATCCGAGGATTCAACCCACCACAGATCCCAAACAGTATTTTCCATGCAGTCAGAATCTGCATTTGCGAATGCAAAACAACTGCTTTCAATCCACGATCTGGGGAAGGTTGAATCTGCGGATGCGAAACTCAGGAGTACGCATTGCGATTGGACTGTGTTGGTTGAAAGTCGTGCGTGTAAGTGGCCCCACGCAGTTCAAACCTGCCTCGTTGGCCGGCTTGTTGCAAAGCGAGCGCCGGGGCGTCCTGAGATCCCTGTGCAGGTCACTGACCCACCGGAGGTAATGAGAGGCGGGGACGTGTCCTCGCGGGGGGACCGTAGGGACTGGTTCACGAAGGAGGTGGATTCCGGTTAACTGGGAAGACAGCTTGGGTTAGTGGAGGTGCTGGCCGGGCGATGGAGAAAAGGGCAAAGAAGTACTGTCAGCAGAAAGGAGGCAAATAAGTGGGTGAGGAGGAGGAGAAAAGATGGTAAGTTCTTTAAAATTCTCTTTTAAACATGTTTATGTCACTTATTGGTTAATGAAGTTATATACGTTTCAGGTGTACGATCCTGTAATCCATCATCAGGATGTTGTATTGTGTTCACCACCCAAAGTCACCTGTCACCACTTCTCTCCTCTTGACCATCTTCGAACTGCCCCACCCCCTTTCCCTGGCAATTACCATAATGCTGTCTCTGTCTGTGAGGTTCTGTTTTCCCCCGTAACCCCTTCACCTTTTCACCCAGCCCCCGGACTCGCCTCCCCTCTGACAGCTGCCAGTCCGTTCTGCGGATCTATGAGTCTGTTTCTATTTCGTCGGCTAGTTTAATTCTGTTTTTAAATGGGCGACGTGTAGGCATTTATCTGACATGTATGTACTTTGCCCTGAGCAGGGACGTATTTAGAGGCTATCCATTGCGGGATCATTGAAGTCTCAAACGTCTGAGACACCTAAGTGCTCAGGAACAGGTGGAAAATTATGTCACTTCCTGCGGTGACTAGGAGAAGCTCTTGAAACAGGCAGGCAAGCAGAGGAAACAACGACAGTGGGCCTGGGCCTTATCAGGACTGGTAGCCTCCAGGATGTGTTAACATCGGGGGAAAAAGCAGCCCACGCAGCCACGTGCACTGTGTGAACAAATTGTGAAAAAACAAAGCAGGCTAGAAACATATTTGGTTAAAAATGTTAAGCCTACCTCCCGTAGATGGCTCAGTGATAGGAGAGAATGCCTCTGGGATGTGGAGCTGGGCTGCTAGGGGGTCTTAGGAGGAAGAGGTGTTTTCCATGGGGTACCCTTCCATTTTTACGGATACCCAGGAACTTATATATATTGCTGAAAGTTTACCCAGAGACAGATTGGCGAAAAGTAAGTTTTTGAAAATACAGTGGAAGGAAAAAATAAAATCTAAACTTGTTGGAAGCTACAGCGTTGAAAAAATTTTTTTTCTTTTAATAGTAAATGTCCTGGGTGTGCTCCAAGGCAGAAGTGAGGAGATGGATGGATTGAGAGGAAATGAAATAGAAGGTAAGTGAAAATTATAGGATTTAGGGCACAAGCAGGAAGGCTGGTAGCTGAGAAGACAAATGCCCTTCCTATGAGATGTCTAAACAGACTACTGGATCGCATATTTTGGACAAAAGCGGTGGTGGGGGCGGGAGAAGGGCATTCTTTTGCTTGTTTTGGAATCGATAGCAGCAGTTGGGAAAATGTGTGGACGGAGTGCTTGAGAGTTGAAGGCACAGTTGCTTTACGGTAATGGGTGGGTGGTTGAGGCCTATCATTGAATGACTGCTTTCCTAGACTCTACTTTTTCAATAGAACCGCGGCCCATGGCCAAGCAGGAGATGGGAGATATAATCAAAGTGGGAGGGCCTGGCTTAGAAGCAAGCACGTTTGCCATTCTTAAGGGCCACATCTATTACTTCCCTGATGAATGGGTGCAATGACATAGCCTATCCAGTTGGTTCATTTGTTGTGAGGATAAATCAGGTAGTATATAGACAATATCTTGGGGGAAAAAGGTATAAAATACTATTCGAAGACAAGGTAGGAAAGAATTATAGATGAAGAATATTTTGGTCAATTATTCCAATCTCTGCTTTGAAATTAATTGTACCTATGGCCAAATTTTGAAATTAGGCTATTTATTTAGTCCTAATAAGATAGTTTAATATTTAGTATAAATGTGGACACTTGACTGCATTTACTCTAAAGATAGGCAAGTGAAATATAAAATTTAATTTTATGGTACATTGTGGTTTGTTTGAATTTATGTTAACCTGAGCATAATATTGGATAAATATTTGGTGAATGAATGGGCACTGATGATCAGAGGCATTCTGGAAGGTTACTATAACCTTCACCCTTTCTTGTCTCAAATTTTAGAGACAGATCTAAATGTAACTGAAAAGTTATACAAAAACTCTTAAAATAATGAAATCCCAGTGCAGCGGCATAAAGGACACTTTTAGTCATGGTTTTTGAAATTTAAGGGGCAGGGAATAGGAATCTTGTATTAAAGAGCATAGAAGGTGATATTTTAAAAGTGAGAATATTGAAAAGAAAGCATTAAAAGAGAAATGCTTCAACCACAGTTGAAGATACCACTGTCTCCACTTCCATCTACTTACCTACCTACCTACCTATATATGCATGTATGTGCATGTGTGTATGAGTCAGTATATAAGAAAAATAACAAGAGCAATATAACTTTCCTTAATAAGTCAGTATTAAACCTTTAACAATTGATGGAGAGTCACTACTAATTGAAATGAGTATCTCAGCTCTGACAAAATAAATGTAACAGTCCAGTTGGGAGTAGCATATATTTTCAGGCAATAAATAAAATTTGAGATAAATAAAGCAGGACCTGAATAATGACAAACATTTTCCTGGCCATTTTTTATTAAATACTTCACCATTACCCTAGGGAAATATTTCAAAAATTTTATTCAGCTAGTCGAACACCACATTCACAATTATTGTCCTATTGTTTGACCATGTCAGAATTGTTACTGACTTCTTGATAATATTTCTGTTTTATATCAACTTTAATTTGAATTAGAATCTTTGAAAGTCGTCTCTTCTTACACAACTATTTCTGTGAAACATTGAGTTTGATATTATAGTTATGTTGCTTCTAATACAGATGAAATAAATTTATAACTAGTAAACAGTATTCACCTGTTTGTCATAGAAAATTGTGTTGAACACTCTACTTTAACCACAGTTATTAACTTTGGCATAGTGAGAACGGACAAGTACAAAAAAACCCATTACTTTGGCTCTTGCTGATCTCTTTAGTTAAATAATGAACATTATATATAAATTAAATATATACGGTATAATGAGGTAGCACCAGAATTCTTCTTAGAGAATAAAATACCTGCAGTGACTTTGGGGAGATAACGAAACTCGGAGGTCTAGGCAACAAGCAATTTGGTGTTTGAGATGATTCCAGGCCAAAGAAAGATGGATGCAGGCATGATGGGCAGACTGCGTACCTCAGGGGATGGCTTTAGTCTCAGGCCAGGGTGGAATCTGTTCTAGGAAAGAAAATGTTTTAACAGTTCAGAGAATATGGTAGCCAGGTAATATTTGGACAATGGGCTGGCTAATGTTTTATGAAAGAACAATGGTTGGTCCAGCCTGTGTGGCTCTGTGACTGAGCGCAGACCTATGAACTAGGAGGTCAGGGTTTGATTCCCTGTCAGGGTACATCGCTGGTGTGGCTTGATCCCCAGTAGGTGGCATGCAGGAGGCAACTGATCAATGGTTATCTGTCATCACTGATGTTTCTCTCTCTCTCTCTGTCTGTCTCTGTCTCTCTCTCTCTCTCTCTCTCTCTTTTCTCTCCCTCTCTCTGAAATCAGTAAAAAAAAAAAAAAAAAGAACAGTGGCTGTACTCATTGTTACAATACCATCTATTTCTCATTTTCCACTCTCTCCTGGATTTCAGTAAAGTTGCAACACTGCTTATTGTTGTGGGTCGGGATTTTGTATTCACAGAGGCTGGCCTACAGGCATGGTCTTGGAGGCCAAGGTGACTGTGAGAATTCCCATCCTTCCCAGAGAATTTCAGGACATTTGAGAGGGACTCTGGATTCAGTGAGGAATTCAGGGATATAAGAGAATTTCAGATTCAAGGGTCAAGTATTACAGTTTGTGCTTCTAGTGCAAAAGTGTGGATTCAGTTCTCAGTAAGCGCACTTCGTTTTTTTTTCGTTTTTATAGTGTTTCCAGATCATCAGCCTTTAAGATTTTTGGGAAAAGGCAATGGAATCAGTTGGAACTGACAATTGCAGGTGAAGCCTAGACATCAGAGTAGATTGATCAAAACTTAGGGTCCCCAAAGAAGCTGCGTGGGCGCATCCCACCCTGCACCCACTTCCTCTTGCCCACTCAGAGGGGTCACAGTTGTCTTTGGTTGGGTTCTCCTGGAAGCAGATTTCGAGACAAAGTTCCAAGTGCAAATAGTTTATTTGGAAGGTCCAGGAAACACCGAAAGAAAGTAGGCAAGTGAGTTCGGTCCCTCAAGGAAACTTTGAGAAAGGCACTCTTCTCAGACTATCCCACCCAATGAGCTAGGATTTGTGCCCAACTTTCCAGAACCATCTCTCCAAGGGGGTGGGCGGTTTGATATCCGTTTCCCCTGTATGTCCATCCTGCTTCATGTGGGCCAGGTGGCCGGCTGAAGAACCCTCTCAGGCACACTCAGCCCCAGGCAGCAGGCTGGCACTTGGATGTTGACAGCAGTACACGGAATGAGTCAAGTCCGCAGGATGTGAGCAAAGGATCCTACAGCATCCGCCCCAGTAGCTAAATAGGCAAGGTTTCCTCTCTCAGTCTGCCGCAGCCTAAGAACAAAGGCCAGAACACCAGCGACTCCTTTCCTAAGGCCCCCCTCTAACACGGGGCTGCGAAGCTGTGGTATTACTATAGCATACTAATAATTAGCATGTACATATGTGCAAGCTAGTAGAAGTCTAGTTAGTTTGGTTTAGACTTTCTTTCATCATCATCCAGTGATATCCTTGCATACACTAATATCTACCAGGCATAGAAGTAGATCTAAACTTTTACATACGGTGACTTATTTAATCCTTAGATCTCCTCAATAATATCGTATCACCACAGTCAAAGTTTAGGTGAGAAGACAAATGCTCAGCGGGGAAATTACTCCAGGATACATCGCAGCCAAATTTCGTGGTGAAGACAAATGGCCATTGTTTTTGTTTTGTTTGTTTGTTTTTTCATTTTTCAAAGGCCACACACTACCTTTTAAAAGACTAAGATGTATGTTTCTATGTGGGTTAAGAAAAACTTTGGGTGATATGGATAAAATATGAATAAAATGGGAAATGATAAAGCAATTGTCTCAGTCTGTCTGGGCTGCTATGCCGACATAACATAGATTGTGTGGCTTAAGCAAGAGGCATTTATTTTCTCACAGGTCTGGAGCCTGGAAGTCCAAGATCAGGGTGCCAGGGTGGGTGGTTCTGGTGAGGTGGCTCTTCCTGGCTTTCGGGTGTCCACCTTCTCACCGTGGGCTCAGCTGGCCTTTTCTGGGGGCATTTGCTTGTAGAGAGGGAACTCTGGTATCTCTTTCTCTCCTTATGAGGGCACTAATCACATTGTTGGGGTCTGCTCTCTGGGTTTCATTTAAATCTAATTACCTCCCAAAGGTGTCACTTCCAAACACCATAACTTTGGGGGTTAGGGCTTCAACACCTGAGTTGCGGGAAGACACAAACCTTCAGTCCATCACAGCGATATAAGGAACAACTTCCCCAAACAAATTTTGCAGAATGTTCGTAGGTATCACATGGAAGAGGATAGACTATGGAAGTCAAATAAAATAGGGAAATGTGAGGTTAAGCATTATGATTTTGGTTAACACATATTTTAAAATTTTTAATCTGTTTTCCTGTGGGACACTTCAGATTTTTTAATATGCTAAGCTATATTGTGAATAGCCAAGAAGGTCAAGTATGTGTTTTTGCCCAAGATTATCTAATGTGAATTTGTCCTGCTGCTGGAACACATTCTGGGGAGAAAGGGTGGATTCTGAGCTATTTCACACTAGGTAGTCTCCCCCACAGAGAAATGCAATTCAAATTAATTAGTTGATAAATTTGCCTGTTTAAAGTTCTTAAATTAAGTAATGCTAGGGTAAGCATTAGAAGTATTTGTTTTCTTTTAGAAATTATATCAGGTGAGCACATTGCAAAAGATAATTATGCTGGAGATAGATTTATATGAGGATCTATTTAGTGATCAAGGCCACAACCTGCCCCCTATCACTTTCACACTTACAATTGTTCATAATTTCAAACTTGTCTCAGCCATATCACCTAAATTTCTCTTGAAAAATGGAGAAGGAACACAGTCCAGAAGGAACTCCCTGATTTCAAGGACTCAAATGACACCATTTCCTTTTAATTCCACATTTTAAAAATCTCTTGATAAATCACCTTCTGCTATCCTTTATTTTTTAATTCAAATGAATAAAGTCCTGCGGCAAATCTTTTTTCAGTTTCTTCAAGATTCAATGACAGAGAAGTCTTGAAAAATCACAATAAAATATTTTTAAGGACCTTATTCTCTTCCCTAGATTAAAGTGACACTGTGAAGTTTCACATAATTTCTAGTCTGCATCTCATAAAATTTATTCAATTCAAATTAAATAGATGTAGCATGGAGTAATCTTTCTCTATTAAATATGTCACTTTTTGCAATTGTTTCTTAATATCCCTCACAGCTTCCATCTAAGATTAGCACTTTCTTTGCTGCCGGAGTTTCACTAACCTACTGAATTATTCACTGAAGCATAACCTTCAGATATCAGGTTAGAAAGACCTTGATTATGGCAGGAAGTGAACTGTACAAACCATTTTTCTTTTAAAGAAAATTTCTCAGTATAGCAAAGTCTGAAATGAGGCAAGTATTAAATGTGTGTAAAAATTAAGTTCATAATTGATAGGAATTTAGCCAACTGTGACACGCCTGTATTTTGTTTATTATCATGTAAAATGCCATCCTCAGGAAGGCAAACCAGCGTGCGAGCAAGTGCATCGCCATGTGCTCCTTTAACCCCCGGAAGACACTGGCCTGGTTTCAAATTTAACAAACAAAATTATTGTGTGTTAAATCACATAATGTTTTACACCATTTCTGAACGTTCACATCAATTTTTAAAAAACTATTTCCTCTTTATGCCCTATTCACTTTTCTTTCCTTCACCATGGCGTTGTTTTAGTGTTCTGTAGCCCTGGAGTTCATGGTGAAGTCAGCAATCCACCACGGGCCTCCCTGCAGCAAATCCTATTAGCAGCGGCATTGCTTTGTCTCAGTTCAGCGCAGAAAGGTCATTAGAATACCGACTGAGGAGACAACACTCTTGGAACACCTTCAAGAGTGTTGAAATCAGGGAACTCACCACTCACAAATCAGCCACTACATGACCAATCCGCGGGATACCCGGTCGCTGAAGTGCAGCCCTAATACTCAGCAGCAAGTTTCTACTAGACAAGAAGGAAATGCACAGAGACAAACACTGGTCTACGTTTATCTGCATTTATTCCATAAGCTATTGGGAGAGATTTTTTTCTGTCTCTCTCTACAGTATACTTGACCTCAGACAGCATTCCAGTGACTTTCCAAATACTCAGATGGAGCATATATTTTTTTAAATATCAGTTGACTTATTAATGTTAGGCTTCTCCGACCATTACCTGTGTTATAAAAGTCAACACAACTTAAGAATGTCAATAGGGAGGCATGCTGCATTATTAAAGACTGTGCTTTGATCAGATTTTCTACATAGATTTGCTGTTCAGATGGAGGCAATAAACTGAAAAACATTTTTCACCATGAATCAATGTAAGTGAAATAGACAACATCAACAATTTTCTTTGAATATTGCCCACCCTATTGCCTGACAAAAGTACCAATAGGATTCTCTTCTAAAATTTTAATCTGGTTGAATGATTATTTGAAAGGCTTTTTATAAGCACTTAGGGAAGTGCCAAATAAGCATGTGAAATGACAAGTTGCTCAAAACAAACAGTGCGCTGGGGGAGAAAGACCCAGAAAATGTGCTGGTAAAAAGAAAATTGTAAAAACACCTTTTCCTTAAGAAACAAAGAAAAAATCCTCTGAGAACAAACATCACAACAATTTGCCATTTTGTTCAGATGAAAAATTCAATTATTATACATCCCTATCAATAAAATATTTCTTACTGGAGAGAAAACTACCCGAATTTGGTGATTTTATAAGGAGTTACACATGGTCTATTAGAGCACAAATGTATGTTTTTCTCCTTTCTCTCTACTCCGTGAATTCTTATCTTATATGTACTTCAATTTTTTGAAAAATATAGTAAAAACAGCGGGAAAATATCCCTCTTTCATTTATTTGTTTGCTTGTTTGTTTATTTTTAATCCTCCCCAGAGGATATGTTTGCATTGATTTTGGAGAGAGGAAGGGAAGAGAGTGAGGGAGAAACATTGATTGTATGCTTCTTGTACTAGCCCCAACCGGGGATCAAACCCATAACACTGTATGTGCCTTGAATGATAATAGAACCCGTGACCTTTTTGGCATTCTGACAATGCTCCAACCAAATTAGTCACACATCCAGAGCAAAATATCCCCTTTTTATTGCATGTATGTCATACCTTGCCAATTTGATATAACTTTCTTGTATCTGGCAGTTCCATTCTTTCTGGATGGGGTATAAATTTAGAAAATAATAACATCAGCATGAGTATGTGAAAAACATCATATGAATTAGTAAGGCACAGTTTGATCATGTAGTAATGAAGAGTGAGGTGATGGATCATTTTCCAAGAAAATTCTCACCAAATTCTCTTCCATTTGTCTCAATAATGTGAGATAGATTTAAATTGCGAAGAATTTTTCTCAGTGTAAGGAGGCTATATGAAATTGTTCTCTCATTTATAATGATTAAGCCCCTAAATACATGAAGAATGAATAGGACACTAGCCCGTAGGGACTTCAGTCTTAGAAAGGAGTTCTTGTCTCCATCTAGTCAAAAGGGGGTGTGCTCAACCTAGCACAGGGGTGACAAATAGGCGAGAGTCATTCCTCCTCCTCTATGTTCCTGTCACAAAATCAGCCCCTTTTCTTGCTGATCTCAAATGTGCCTCCAAAACCTTTCTCAACAAAGTGCAAATGAGCATTTGAGGTGGAACTACTTTTCTGTCTATGATTAAGTGGATGGTTCTCATTTGTGATATTTCTACCTTGTCGGAGGCTATGCATTCAGGATTTACATGGACAGGGAACAAAGAATGCACGTTAGGTGTGCCAGGAAAAATGCCTCCATTGGTTGCTGCGAAGACAAAGAGTTTGATCAGACTAAT
Source organism: Plecotus auritus (assembly GCF_963455305.1). Lineage (NCBI taxonomy): Eukaryota > Metazoa > Chordata > Mammalia > Chiroptera > Vespertilionidae > Plecotus > Plecotus auritus. The sequence goes on from NC_137777.1 coordinate 44,042,367, forward strand.
TTATTTGAAAGTAGCCCAATGTGACTCAGAATCCAGGAGAGGGTCTGGGAAGAGTCCTCGCTCAGATCTCCCACAGATTAAAATAGGACATGATTTATTTGGTACTCCTGATGATAGTTATAATGAGCTCCAGAATCATTCTGTACATAACTGGCATCAAATTTCATTGTAAAATTTTTAATGTAATGCCTGCTTCTATGATCAACCACATGTTGAGGGCATAGACTCGGTCTGTCTTGCTACTGCTTTAAATCTAGTGTATCATAAGGGGAGCCCTTATAGAATAAATGCTCAATAAATAATCAATGATTAAATCAATTGGATGGCTATCTGAAGCTGCTTGCTATAATGCAAGTTCAAGCAAAGTTAAGCAAAAATCTAAACATAAATTCAGGATATGATGACTGGATATACCATATTCCTCAGTCTAACCCCAGAATTTCCACTGGCAACAAACATAAACTTTGATGTACTTAAAAATAACCCAGTTCTTTTCTTTTTTAAAATATATTTTTATGAGAGAGAGAGAGAGAGAGAGAGAGAGAGAGAGAGAGAGAGAGAGAGAAACATCAATGATGAGAGAGAATCATTGAACAGCTGCCTCCTGCATGCCCCCAACTGGGGATCGAGCCCACAACCTGGGCATGTGCCCTTGACTGGAATTGAACCTAGGATCCTTCAGTCTGCAGGTTGATGCTCTCTCACCCACTGAGCCAAATCAGCTAGGGCCAAAAATCACCCAATTCTTAACCAGTTTAATTCATGCTGGAAAAACAGAGGGGAATGAAGAGTGTCAGGGGTATAACTGGAAAATGAAGAAGGAACATGGTAGATATCCTGAAAGTTAATCATTAAGTAAACTGGGCATGTGTTGGGATGAGAGAAGCTTTGGAGAAGGGACAGTTTGTAAAAAACTGCCAAGTGTGATATGCAACCAGGGGTGCTGGATCACTTGAACCAAGGCCTCCTGTCAGGTGGAGATTCCTCTCTCCCTTTATAATATTTCATTTTCTCCCTTCCCTCTTTGGTTTTATCCCTCCTCAAATTTATCATAGCAACTGTAACTACACAGCAACATTAACTCTGTGGCACTAAGCTCCTGACAAGTCAAACCAATCCGTGCCCATTCTGTCTGTCTACTTTCACTCAGTATGAGATAAAATAGTTGTTTGTACACAGGGAATTACCAAAACAGATGGAGTGAAGAATTTTTCTCCTCCCCAAATAATTCCTTCTTGTTAAGATCTTTCATGAGATTGCTCATTAAGACTGTGGTGCAGGCATAGTATTTAACCTTTTCCTCTAGTTTGGGTACAGTGGTCTCAGTACTATAGAGGAGGCCTTTTGCTGGCATTCTGGAATTCATCAGTGCTTTTGAAAGAGCTGAACATCATTACTCATTGAGACATCCTTTGCACCTGTCCCTTATGTCTCTTTTGTTACCGATAAAAACTATACCTGTGCTACCTGGTGAGCAATGGTTGTGGTTTGCCTGTGGAAAGAGGCTATGAAGATGGCAAATGGAACTTCTGCTGCTGGCCATTTCAAAGCACTTGCTTCAAAACACACACAGGAAATTTGAGTGATGTTCCCAAGCCATATAAGAAACTAGGTCAGACCACTCATGAAACAATTACTCATTCCTGTGGCCCCCTCATCACTTCCTTGACCAACCAAGTGAATATTTCACTAGTGGGCTATTCGTGGAAAACCAATCAAGATTTGTGGCAGGGTGATAATTTATTTCAAATTTATGACTGTATTTCCAGTATATATTAAAGGAAGTACTTTGCCCTTATTTTTCCTGTGTAGAGCCCTATGAGGAGAATTCTCTGAGTTAGATGACTATTTGATAATTAAGTTAGGATGGCAGATAGAATAAGCAACCACCTAAACAGTGTGATTTTATAGTTTTTTGGTGTTTTTTTTCCAAAAGTGCTCTCCTACTGATTTTATTTCTCCCAGTGGCTTACCACCATACTGGAAATTTTTGCTCGAATCACTCCTATGGATCCCCTAAAGACAAAGCTGTTAGCAAGTTGGACTAATCTGCTTCGAAGGGGCGTAAGAGATTGAGAAATTAAGACTCTGAATGACCAAATGCTGAAATAGGACTCTCTTCAGATGACTCCTCCTGTGACTTGCCCTAAGTGACCTTAACCCATCCAGTGCCATGAAGTGAAATTTGTGTCAAAATATTTCTAAATTTTATCTCACTCTAGCTTTCCCATGGGTTCTAGTATTTTATATCTAATTGCCTGCTAAGCAACTCTTCTTGGATATGTAACCAGCATCATAAACCCCATCTGAAGGCACGTTTCTCCTCCAGCTTCCTTCATCTTGGCCACAGGTATCGCTGTGCGCCCAGCTGTGCCAGTCTGGGCCCTGGGCGCTGGGCGCCATTGCAGTTTATTTCTTCACCTTGCACATCCAGTTTACTAGTGGGTCTGGTCAGTTCTGCATTAAACATACATCCATTTCTGCACCGTGCCCAGAATCATCTTGTAAAAATGTAGATATGATTAAGAGATTTTCCTACTTAAATTTCTCCAATATATTCTCACAGAATTTAGAATAAAATGGCAAATCCTTCCCAGAGACCCCATTTGCTGAGTATCATTCCTTGGCCTCATGTAATACTTGTCTCTCCAGGTTCTCTGTGCTGTGATGATTCAATCATCTTGAATTTCCTTTTCCTTGATGTATTAAGATCATTTACACCCAAGGACTTCTCCCTGGAATATTTGAACTAGTTCCTTTATTCCATCTGTGTGCTAACTACAAGACAGCGAGGACTTCCTTAACTATTCCATTGAATAGTCTCCCCAGTCACCCTTCTCACACAATATTGCTCTTGTCTTTAATAGGGCTAATCAATCTCTGAATTTCCTAAATTAGTTGTTTACTTAATTTTTTGTCTGACCCCTTTTTCTGAGAACAGGGATCTCATTTATCTTATTTACTACTTCTGGGGATGATTAAAATACTATAGAAACTCTATACACATTGTTTGAAGGATTAGAGAATGGATAGCGGTAAAATCTCATCTCATAATGTATAGCTTTTGTATTCTTTTCACTCAGTGAGTGTATTAGTAATGCATATCAATGTATACATTAGTTTAAAATGTATAAACTAGATTATGCTATAGGATAATAATTATATAATAACTAGAGGCCTGGTGCATGAAATTCATGCACTGGAGGGGGTCTCTCAGCCCAGCCTGCCCCCTCTCACAGTCTGGGAGCCCTCAAAGGATGTCCTACTGATGGCTTAGGGGAGCAGGGAGTAGGCCTAAGCCACAGTCTGGCCTCCCTCTGTGGGAGGTGACCAGCAGGCCAATTGGGATGGTGCTGGCAGCGAGTGACCAGCCCCGCCCCCAATTGCACCATGGCCACTGGTGGCCTCCCTCTGTGGGAGGCATCCCCAGCAGACCTATCTTGGGATGGTGCTGGGTGGCCCTGCCCTGAATCGCCCCGCTGCTGCTGCCGCCTATGGCCTCCCTCTGCGGGAGGCGACCAGGTAGGCGATCAGGGGATGGCACCAGCCCCCATTGCCCCGCCGCTGCTGGTTGCTGCCACCCCACCCCCCACCCCATTGCTGTCCCCTCCCTCTGCCTGCTGGCATGCGCCTTGGCTGGCCTGGTGACACCTGCTCACCGGCCCTGCCCCCCCTGACTGCTGGTTCCGCCATTCGATTGATTTGCATATTACACTTTTATTATATAGGATAGGATAATACTTATTTAATAATGAAATAATAATTAGATAATAATTATTTAATAATTATTCATGGTAAGTCTGAAGCCAGTCAGTGGAGCTGCTCTCCCATCAGGTGACTCAGGGGTCCAGGCCCCACATGTGATGCTGTGCCCTCCCCGGGGAGGAGGCACACTAGCTTTCAATGTTGGGGCTGAAAGTGAAACAAGCCACCTGTGATCAATTAGTACTGGCTGGAATTAGTCTCATGGCCTAATATAATGTCAGGGGAAGCTGGCTTATTTAGGGGTGCATCTGATATATTTGGTAAGCAAGTTGGGCCATTTATAGGAGCAAGATGTGGAGGGAAGAAAAGAAGTCAGATTATCACAATTAAAAAAAGAAGAGAGAGCCCTAGCCAATTTGGCTCAGTGGATAGAGTGTCAGCCTGCGAACTGAAGGGTCCTGGGTTCAATTTTGGTCTAGGGTACATGTGCCAGGTTGTGGTCTCGATCCCCAGTAGGGGGCATGCAGGAGGCAGCCGATGGATGTTTCTCATCATTGATGTTTCTATCTCTCTTCCTCTCCCTTCCTCTCTCTAAAATCAATAAAAATATATTTAAAATCAAAAGAAGAGGGAGAGAGAGAGAGAGAGAGAGAGAGAGAGGAAAAGAGAGAGTGTGAGAGAAAGAAGGGGAAAGAGAGAGAAACACTGGGATATACTGACATTGCTGTCTGGGCTCTACACAAAGCCAGCAATAATCTCTACACTGGCAAATATATTTTTCCATTTGGTTTGCAGCTGTAGCTAACATTATTTCCTGTTCCTAGTCTTATTTGAAAGTTTGCCTCTTAAATGCATGTTCTTCTTGATACTTTAGCTCTAAAGCATCTTCCCACCCTCAGATGGCTCCACCCCGCACTGGCCTCTATGTTCACTTCACAGTTAATCATCTTAGATTAATACCAGGGACACTTTTGCCTAATGGAGTTTCAGCTAGAGAGGGAGAGAGACATCCAAGAAGGACGCTTCTGCTAAGTGTATGTCTCCTCATTCTCTCCTGTGTTCTACATGCTCACTGGCGTAAAAGAAATCCTGGAAGTCGATGGATTAAATATAAATGGGAAGTAAGGAAATATGTGATAAAAGAGCAGCAGATAAAAACCTACTTGAGCCCAACGGGCGGACCATGTGGTGAGCTGATATAATACTTTAATTCTGGCATCCCTGTGGCTAGCCCAGGTTGACAACATTTCAAAGATGACAATTATTTGGAATAAATCCAAGATTATACTTTAAATAAAAATGTTCATAAATCATAGCTCTTCCACTATGAATAGGACAAGCACATAAGCAATTACTTATAGGAGCAGCATTATCTCGCAATCCAAGCTGTTTCGTAAGTTGATTTGACTAAAAGCTTATTTTTTTTCCCAAAAGTGAAAAATGAAAACATTCAACTTGTCTTGCTTTGTTCTGTATATGAAGTTCAATTAGAGGAATCATTTATTCTTTCAAAAGTTAAATGAATGAAAAATGGTGATTCAAGAAAAGGGGGGAGGGGAGCCAGAGTATCTAGGGTGAAGACAGCTGGGGTAATGGCTGCAGCACTCGGCTGGAGAGACAGGGGGGATCAGGACCCTCCACCCAGGGAGGATCTCATGTGCCACAAGGGACTCTGGACTTGGACAACACTTCTCTCTGTCCATTGGTTTACAAAACAACAGAGCCCATCAGAGCTCATTTTCTGCCCCTGTTGTGGTGCTTAAGAGTGAGCCCCTCCAACTTCCAGGCCTGGATCTGCCACATACTAGTTTTTTGTTCTTGGGTAAGTTTTTAAATGTGTAGGTGTCAATTTCATCATTGTATCAGGAAGATTTAAACTCACAGTATGGGTTTAAATGAGATAGCCCAGGTAGAGCTGTTAGTGTAATACTGGGCACGAATCACATACCAGTATGAAAATCTGTACTAAAGAATTATCTGTATGCAGATATATACAGATTATTGATCTATCATCTGCAACATTTAGGCAATTAATTTATGAATGCTCACTTTGCCTATAAAAAGTTGTAATCTCAACATTGTTTTCCTATCACAAGCCCATATAACACCAGGTACCATGTAAAATCTTTACTCCTTCAATTTCTTAGTGTAGACAAATGTTTCTTTGCTACCTGTACATCTTGGTGATATGTCAGTTTCTTTTTCAACTCTAAGATAAAAATGGGCCAGGATTGGGTGTGCTGCACACCCATTTGACATGGAAACTAGTTCTCACCTACATGCCAGTGGAATAAGGTTTTCTGGATGCAAAGAGATGTAAATTACATATGAGTAAATGTTACATTCCCAAGTAAGTGAATAAAATTCAGAGATATGCAGAGAAGAAATTACAGAAGACAAATCCATATTAGTCCCAAATTAGATTTCTTTAACACATTGGAAAATACTAAAATGTAATGGGAATGGATTGGATTAATCTTGCAGACTGCTTTGGATAAAATTACCTTTTAAAATGGAAAGTAAAGATGTTGCTGCTTAATATAATGCTAGTAAATATCCCCATGGAAAATTTTGATGGGGAGACTGCAACTTGAAAAAATTATTCTAATATTATCTGAAAGAATTTACGTTATGGCAGTGACTTTCAATCCTTTTTATTGTAACCTACAGTATGAAGCATATTTAGAATTGTGCCTCAATCCACACATGTGCGCATGCGTGCACACACACACAAACAAGAGCAATAAAAGTTTCATATAATAATTATAATAAAAGTTTCATATAATAATATGTTTAATAAAGTTTAATATTTTCTATATTGTTTATTACCTATTAAATGCTGGTGACTTCTAACAAATTAATACCTAGGACCTTAACTGGTTTATGACCCACTTATGTTTAAAATACATTGTTTTACAAAATGTTCAAGTAAACTGTTCAAAATAAGAGTTTAGCCAGTCAGAGAAAGATAAATAATCACATGATCTCACTCATTTATGGAATATAATGAACAACATAAACTGATGAACAAAAACAGATCCAGAGACAGAGAAACATTGATCAGACCGTCAAACCTCAGAGGGAAGGTAGGGGAAGGTGGGGGTAAGGGGGAGAGATCAACCAAAGGACTTATATGCATGCATATAAGCCTAACCAATGGACACAGACACCAGGGGGGTGAGGGCATGAGTGGGGAGGGGTTGGGGTGTAATGGGGGGATTAGGACACACATATGTAATACCTTAATCAATAAAGAAATTTAAAAAAAGTTAACAAAGGAATCCTTACCTTATCATATATTCACATGTGTAAGAAAGCTCTAGGCAAATGAGTGAAATAATAGAAAGTCTTGAATTATACATAAGCAATTCTACATAAAATAAGGATTCAATTCCAATCAGTGGTAAGATCTTAAACTAAACACAAAATATTAGTGTAGAACTAGAAAGGCCTAGACACAGTGCCTGACCCAGCAGCAGTGAGCATCCCATAATGCAGGCTGCGCAGTTGGAGCAATGGATGATACCAAGTTGGGGAGGGGTGTGTGTAAACGATCACTCAGGCATAGTGACAGTGGTGACTGAGACAAATGGGGTAATTTGGCCTTCACAAAGGATAAACATCAAAATTGAACTAAACTTGTTCAATATGTTTAAACAAACAAGTAAAAAAAAATTAAAGAAACATAATGGGAATAACGGAACCAATTTATAATCTTGAAAACTGGTTAAATCAGAGGCTAGAAGTAAATATTATCCTGTCTATCTATATGAAGTAAACCATTAGATTAAGAAAAATTAGTAGGTAAGGTGAGTTGCCTCTGGAAATATTTCTTAGTTTTTGATATTTGAAAAGACTCATAAGACTCAACAGAACGTGCTCATTTCAGGCCATTATCTAAAGTCAAAGAAGAGAAGATGGCACATCAAAAGAGAGGGGTGAAGGCAGGCATAGGGGGTCGGGCGATGTTCAGGCTCCCCATGGTTCTCACTTGTAGACAGCTGCACTCTGTCTTTGAATCAATCTGTGCAATGAATTTTTGCTTTAGAAGAAATCAATGTAGAAACTTCCAGAAGGCCTTCTGTGCCTCTCTGTTCACATAATCACCCAGGTTCTCTAACCAGCTATGCTAGTGGAAGACTATCACTAAACAAACTTGCTCTGGGGCTTGGGGGTCACCAGCATTGTATATTTCATCACACTTATCTTGGTCAGGAGTCAAAGACAGACATCCAAGGCTCCCTGGAGATAGAGAGAGCTTTTCAAGGCCAGCTTCACATTAACTCTATCTTACAAAGCTCCTTATGAAATCATCCCACCTAATAAGTGAAAACAAAGTAGTGGAATTAGAATATCACCATTTTGCAAATCCTATCTAATAAAGAGGGAATATTCTAATTGACTCTCACACTGTCATAAAGGTGCCCACAGCCAATAAGGAGGGAATATGCTAATTGACTGCCACACCCTCAAAGATGGCAGCACCCATAGCCACAAGATGGCTGTGCCCAGTACCCTCTGCAGTGTGCAGCAAGGCCGGGCCCGCCCCACATGCTTGCCTCCAGAGTCCCCCAGTCCCCTCAGCCCCCCAGCCGCCCAGGGCTGCCCGAGGCTCCAGTAACCAGGGCCGGCCGAGGCTTGCGCTTCCCCTGATCGCTGGGTCGCCTCCCACTCCTGAGGGCTCCTGGACTGTGAGGGGGCAGGCCAGGCTGAGGGATCCCCCTCCAGTGCATGAATTTTCATGCACCAGGCCTCTAGTGATATATATATATATATATATATATATATATATATATATATATATATATATAATTGATTTCAGAGAGGAAGGGAAAGGGAGAGAGAGATAGAAACATCAATGATGAGAGAGAATCATTCATTGGCTGCCTCCCACACGCCTCACACTGGGGATTGAGTCTGCAACCCAGGCATGTGCCATGACTGGGAATCGAATCATGACCTCTTGGTTCATAGGTTGACACTCAACCATTGAGTGAGTCATGCCGGCTGCCTGGCAAATTTTCTTTTTTTGCAAGTCTTAATGAATGAATAGATCTAGGCATTTTTCTTTCCAGCTGCAAACATCACAAAGAGAGGGAAGGCATTTTGTGCCTCCCCATGAAAGAACACACCCTCAAAACAATCAATCCTGAGCTTGATTGACTCTCTTGATACTGCCAATTTTCAGGAAGTCCAAAGGACAGGGGAACATGTGAAATTGCTTCATGAGTATGCAGTCAACAAGTCTAGACTGACAAACTCAGGTCACATATTTGTAGGTTCTTTAAATAATGTCCTTTGCATGTTCTTCACCTCAAAAGTTATATAGAAACAAAAGGGATAGAGAAGGGGAATATAGATTCTTTAAAACTTAAAAGATATCAAGTCAAAATTTTGGCAGGACAATATTATAGTGACTAGGGATGCGCACACATATAGGGGGTGAAACCACCCACACATGCAAAGAGTGGGCTCCCCTGGGGAGGGAGTGTGGAGGGTGTTCTGGGGTGGCAGGCAAAGGTCCATTTATTAACCTGCCTGAGGTCATGTCTTGCCTTATACTATTTCACTAGGCAATACCATTTGTGTCTGAGTGGTTTTCCAGATCTGTGTTTTCTCTTACCATGAAAACTTCCAAAGGTTAGAAAGAGAGGCCGAGGCCTTGAGTGCTGTGACAAAGAGTCTGACTTGAATTTGATAATGTGCAATTATTTATGGATTATCTTTTGTATAATGAACAGATCTTTGGAGAAATACGGGCTTACCTCTGAATCCGAATGGATACTTTTGAGATTAGCTAAGTGAATAGAAACACCACATTTAGGACCACCTGGCAATACACTTGGCTATTCTTGAGAATTCTACCATGTTTCCCCGAAAATAAGACAGTGTCTTATATTAATTTTTGCTCCCAAAGACGCGCTAGGTCTTATTTTCAGGGGATGTCTTATTTTTCCATGAAGAAGAATATGGTACACATTTATTGTTAAATGAAAATAAAGGAAATTTATTACCTGTATACGGTACGGTAGTATGGTACTTGTCGACACAAACCAGACAAACTGTGAATCCTACAGTATCAAGAATTTACTCATTTATTCAATGACAATCATGTCATCATCTTCTGGAACATCATCATAACAATCCAATTCCTGAATTTCCTGGTGAATTTCTTGTGACTCCATTTCTTTCAGAATCAGTGGACCAAATCTCTCATGTTTAGCAATAGCACTGTCTTTAAATGAGTACTTCTTGTCAAGGTAGCCTGCTCTAAGTGCATTTGCAATGCAACTGTCAGTGATTTTCTCCCATGAATTCTTCACCCAAGTCACAACTTCTTGCAGTTTAGGTTTCACAAAGTTTCCACGCTGATTTCTCTCCATTCTATTTTCAATGTAGTCATTAATTTCCATGCGCAAATTGTCTTTGAATGGCTTGTTTATTGCAATATCAAGAGTCTGGAGATAGGCCGTCATTCCTGCGGGAATCATTATCTGATCTATTTTTCTTTCGTGAAGAAATGTCTTCATGTCTTTAGCGCAGTGAGTGCTGGCTGCATCCCAGACTAGCAGACCTCTTTGGCTCCCTTGCATAACAAGCGGCAGCATTAAATCGACCCACTTCCTTATAACTGCTTGTGTGGCCCAGGCTTTTTCAGTTTCAGGAATAAAAACGCCCAAAACACGTTCAATCTTTTCCTTCTTGCCCTTAGAAATGATTAAAGGTGGGATTTTAGTGCCATCCAGACGAATTTCCAAAATACAGGAAACACGTGCACTTTCGTAAGCAGTGGAGGGAATGTACGCTAAGGAGGCACCCCGCTGTTCAATTGTTGTTTGAGATGATTGGCCCATAAACACTGCAGTTTCACCATAGCAATCATGTTGGAAAGATTGTATTTAGAGAAGTCAGCATCATCAATAAAGGACTTGAATGCAAGTGCTCGCTTAATAACTTGAGTATCTTCCAACCTAAATGATGTTGTAGATCTTCTTAAAGACAGTTCACTTCGCTGAAGGAAATTATCCAGCCAGTGTTGTGATGCTTTGAAGTCTTCAGGGGCTATGTCAAACTGTGGTGCCATTGCAAGGGCAAATTCTTGAATCTGAGCCCTATTCAAAACCAAAGCCTTTGCTCTCCTGTCAACAACCCATTCACAGATCAGGTCTTCCAGCTTGGAAAATAATGGTTGCCAACCTGATCCACACTTGCGCTTTTTAGCATTTCCCTTGTCCACTTTTTCAATGAGGTTACTATACTCTGCTCGCCATTTTTGGACCAATCGGATACTCAACATCTTCTCTTTGCAGAAAGCAGTAAGATTTTGGCCCCAAGAGTCTTCCACGATTCCTTTCTTGTACTCCAGGGAGTAGCTTTTTCTTTTTGCGCTCATTTCTAGGGGTAAAAAAAAAAAAAAGGAATTGGGGTATCAAGGTGGGGGGAGGGGGATCACTCAAAATGACACAGGGGGGATCAGAGGAGGGGAATCAAAATGGCACAGGAGAATCAGAGGGGGGATTACCATTTTAGTAACCCCTTTTGATCCTCCTGTGTCATTTTGATTGCCCCCTCTGATCCTCCTGTGTCATTTTAAGTGATCCCCCTCCCCGCACCCCTGTGCCACTGAACACCTTCACCAGACATCCCCCCTACCCCTTTATCAGACATTACCCCCTGGGGCCTGCCTGGGGACTGTCACTGGGCTTGCTGGGGCCTGGATCTGGGCTGGAGCAGGGTCTGCCACTGACTGAGAACCTTCAGTCATCATGAAGGCGGCCGCGAGCATCAGGTAGTGTCACCAGAGACAGACCAGCAACTCACCACCTTCGCCGCGTCCCGTCTGCTCTAATCCTCCTGTTCTTCTTCACGCATCTGCGAAAGTCTCCTCCTCTCTCCCGTCCCGCGCTCACCGCTCACTCTGACCTCCACTCCACCTCCACACAGCAGTGATGTCAGGACTCCGCATAAAATCACTGGTTGCTAGACGCCAGTCGGGGCAGCCCTAGTGACCAGTTTACGGTAAATTAATTTTCATTCTGAGACAGAGCCTGGGGCCTTATTTTTGGGGGATGCCTTATATTTCACTCAGAAGGAAACCTGTAAGTAGGTCTTATTTTAGGAGGATGTTTTATTTTCGGGGAAACACGGTAGATCAGATTTGAAGAAGAAACTGTTTTTCAGGCACCTTGGACATTTTGTAGTATCTACAATGTGTCTGTGGCAGGCTCACAACTAGCAGAAGCAGGCTCAGGAAAGGGATGGCCTACGGGTACCAGGAATGCTGTGGTTCAAAGCTAGTGTGCCTTTTGGCTTCTTGAGCATGTATATTGCAACAGCAGATGGTAGAGAATGTGATCTTTGTCCCAATATCTGTTTTTTAAGAGAATGACTGAATCTTCTTTCTGTTTGTTGCTTCTTCAACAATATAGGTAATGACCTTGATTTGAAATGGGAGGTGTGATGTCCTTAAAATGATTGGATTAGTAGGCAAGCAAAATTCCTGTAACGTTCAATCAATTTATTGAGTAAGAAAGTAACTGGGACCAGAAGACTAAAGTATTAAGGATTGTAATATGAGTTATCATTGGACTTCCCTGTGGTTTTAAAAGGTGAGAGTAAGGAACATTGATGGGAAGAAGTAGCCACTGATATAGAGAGAAAAACAGATGCTCATTAAACACTGGGTGTTGGATGGATATTTCCGATAATATCACAATATGTAAATGCCTTTCGTTTTTTTGTTTTAGCTAGGACAGTGGTCGACAAACTCATTAGTCAACAGAGCCAAATATCAACAGTACGACGATTGAAATTTCTTTTGAGAGCCAAATTTTTTAAACTTAAACTTCTTCTAACGCCACTTCTTCAAAATAGACTTGCCCAGGCCGTGGTATTTTGTGGAAGAGCCACACTCAAGGGGCCAAAGAGCCGCATGTGGCTCACAAGCCGCAGTTTGCCGACCACGGAGCTAGGAGAACAAGAGAAATTAGTCTGAGGGTAATATTTGCGGTATGAGGATATTACAAAGAAAGTATGAAAGGAAAGAGGAAACAGAGGTGGAGTGTGTAGAAGAAAGAGCGAGTAGTGCCAACTTTCCAATTCTGAGCTTGAGACGATGGCAAGCTCCTCCATTTAACAGACTTATTAGATTGTCTAACCACTGGCCTTCTTGAAAGGAGAATGCGTTGTACAGTTAAGAACTATCATTCTATATTTTTGATATAACAAAACACATTGTTTCTTTTTCTTGAAGCGATGCCCAATTTTAAGGTAATAAGAGAAGCAAATGAGGCATAAGTTACAAAGGTCTGCATCATTTCCATTAAAGAACAGGGTGAACCCACTCCCCCTCCCCCTTCTACAGGCACACACAGTGCCTTGTGAATGATAAAATAGGAGTTACTTGAAGAATTGCATTTGCTAACATCTCAGGCTTGACTAGTACACAGACCCAGCACACATGAGGAAGAAACAAAAAAAAAACCCCAGAAAACTAACTACCAGCCTGGATATGCTTGTGATATGCTAAACATGAATTTCAAGTATTCCAAGCAGAAGAGGAAACTATCAAAAAACTGCCAAGCTTGGGATTTAGAAATGCCGCTCACTGATGCTGTTTCCAAACAAAAAGCTTTTATTTTTGTGGCAGGTTTTCCCGGCTTACAGATAAGCTTGTGGTAGGTGTTTGCACATGGCCTTTTAGAGAGGCATTTTTTTAAACAAGAAAGTCAGTGCATAAACAAAGAAGGAGTTAATGGGTTAAAAACTGTGTAAATGTTACTCCAGTGAAATTATAGCTTGTCGTTCACATGCGCATTCTCTACTTCTCCTATAGCTTTAAATTACGGACAAATGCTTGCAATTGTGAACTCCTCACATTGTGGCTGCCTGTTCCCAGGCTTCATCAGCCAGGGCTGTCCAATGGGATTACTGTAAGCCTGCACGGCAGTCTGCCAGCCACTGATGAGAAACTCATACCCCTGGATGTTAGATTGCTCTCTTTATTCCACCTGTGATGGCTGGGATTGCTGTCATGGTGTTAGGTTAGAAATTAGCATTTTGTGGCCCATATTTTGCCACCCAGAGCACACTAAAAATAAATAAATAAATAAGTCAGAGAAGGATGGTTTCTTAAGTCAAAAAAGGAACACAGGGCTCCCTCCATACGGACGTCTCCATAACCTCGATCAGGAAGCGCTGTAGTGCAGTCCTGGTGGACCAAGCAAATGTAGGTGCTTTACTGTTATCACTGTCCCTGTTTACACCAAAGATTTCCATTTTATTTATTTTTTGTTATTTTTTATTGGTTTCAGAGAGGAAGGGAGAGGGAGAGAGAGATAGAAACATCCATGATGAGAGAATCATGGATCGACTGCCTCCTGCACGCCCCACCCTGGGGATCGAGCCTGCAACCTGGGCATGTGCCCTGACCGGGAATTGAACTGTGACCTCCTGGTTCATAGGTCGATGCTCACCACTGAGCAACACTGGCCAGGCCAAGATTTTCATTTTATAAAACTAAGGCTGACTGAAGAAAATATGAAGGAGTCCTTCAAAATGTTAAAAATAAAAAAATCACCTTGGTTTTGGCCTTACATCTGAAAACTTTGAGTTAATCTGAGCCCCAGAACCTAATTTTTAGCATCATTTTAGTTCCTGTATCTAGAAGCAATGACAGTGTCACATGTGCTCTCTTGTAATGGTTTCTTTCTGGTATTTAGATCTGAATAAACTGTGAAAAGAGGAAAGGTAAAGGACTTACGGAAACTAAAGTGGTAAATATCGTTACTTTCATTTCTGTTTACCCCTTAAATCATTATGACACAATGACCAAAATATAGCTATTAGAGTAACCAATGTTTCTTATCACTGATGATTCTGTAGATGTCCTTGCACTAATATTTTTTCTCTTGATCTTATATTTGCTTATACCCATGTACTTACTAAGCCATTATTAAAAATGACTGACTTTTTAGTTTTATATGAGCCTGCATTGTGGTTAGGACTTACCTATAATTTAATTTCCACTCTTTTTGCTAGAGATTAATTACAGCAAAAGAAAAAAAAAGAAAATGATTTAAATTTTAGAAAGAAAAAATGATACCCTTTTCTTATCTTTGGATTTTCCCTGGGCTGTCCACAGACATGCTAATTTTTCCTGTCATTACCCTTGAGCAAACTGGGAGGGTTCTGACATGTGAGGTGCACCAATTCTGTTAGGAGCCTTGATATTTATCCACCCAAGCTTATCCGTCATCTTTAATCACGCACAAGGCAGAATTACTTAATCATTTCATTTTATTGAAAAGAAAAAGAAAGATTTACATTAAAATGATGACATGCAAGAAAAAAACGAATTGAAAATGGTTATGAGAAGGAAATGCAGAGACTAAAGCTCCATTGGTTTTGTGACGCTCATTGACAGCAATGATCTAGTAAAGCCAAGACATAAAGCAATGAGGATGTTAGGTGTTGGGTTAGAACCATCTTATTTCTGCATTTCTAGTCTGAATTCTTAGAAACTTATGTGGGGAAGCTAAGACAAATAATTAAACATTAGACCTAATTAGCCACCCCTCCCCATTCTTATCCCAGGTTGAATTATGCCTTAATGACATAAAGGACCGTGACCACCAAATTTAAGTTCAACACCATGACAACCTTTATGTAAAATACTTGTTTTAATTCCAGCAGCACAAAATAAACCAAACCATGCAGACCCCAAGAATTGCCAAGTTTAGTCCTCACAGGGTAGTGCAAGCTTATTTTTCTCAAGCAAGCATGTTTTTGTGTTTAATATGCAGGTATATTGCCAGTGTTCTTTTATGAACAATAACTAATGTTTTACATAAGCGTGTTTCTTGCTGCTTTATATTACAGAGTTAGATTTGAATAATTCAAAATAATTGTTTGGGACATTTTCACTGTCCCCCTAGCCCATCCTTTATATTTTATGTTATTTGTTTATATTTTTCTAGTTGAAACATAAATATTCGAAAGGTGAGGAATTTTAAAAAGTTTGTGAAGACATTAATTGACAGTAATTTTCAAAGTCTTTTAAAAAATATTGTGTAATACAAGGATTTTTAAACAGTAGTCAGGTATCTTCCAAAAGTTTTCCCTTGACCTCAGAATACATTGTTTTGTAAGGTAGAGTTAACATATTTCTGAAAACAATCTATATTTGAATGGAATTGGGATTAAGATAATCAATTGAACCAAATACAAAGAGCAATTAGACATAAGAGATAATTGACAAAAACACAACTTGTTTTGAAATGGAGGAAAAAATGATCCTTTTGAGACCAAATGGTGACAATATTTATTAATTTAACCTTGAATAGTTATTTAACACCTACTATTTGCCAATAAATGTGCTAGCTCATGTGAACAAAATTTCTGACTTAGAAGATACTTGATTACATTTTATCCATTGTGTAAATCCAGAAAATAAAAATATATTTCCTGCTCTCCTAGATATGTAATTGGCTATATTTCCACTAAATTTGAATATCTTCTTAACATATACATAACTGTACAAGCACTTAGTCACTCAGTGATATTAAACCAATTCAATATTTCAGCATATTCAGACTTTATGTAGCATTCATAAAGTTTATTTTGAATTTAAATGGCACAATTTGAGATGATTCAAGAATATTACTGTTTTTCAGACAAATATATACATTAGCAAAATAGTTTAATGAAACTGAATATAAAAATTAAGATATAATTTAAAGATTGAAATAATTTTTGTGTTTAGATTACAAAAATTATACACAAATGACAGGAAGTGTAATTTTGAAAGCCATATAATCCACATAATTAGGTTTTAGAAACATGTGATTTATGATATTCCCCAAAGACTGAGAAGCATATATTAAACATCAACCATTCTTTTGCTCATCTAGAGTATCTTTAAATTTCAGACTCCACAAATACCACTTCATACCACAATCCATTTGGGGAGATAAAGAAAATTCTGCTTTTCTTTATTTACACTGATGAATTTGCTACTGGAAAATTCAAGATCTTTCCTTTACATTTTTTGATAGTCTCATCACTTATAGTTCCCTAACCAGTTATTTTTAATACAAGCAAAGAATAAATATAAAATATCACCATATATTTAAGTGAGCACAGAGTCTTTCAGCAGTAATTAAGCAAATAAACATTTTAGTTTTACACATATTGAAATTGTAGTTATATTAAAAAATATTTATATACATGATATTGGAAATAGGTGATTGATATTAATTACATGAATGTGTATTTGCTGTGAATTTTGAACTTTGTTATTATATTATAGAAACAATGAAATAAAATGTCCAAACTATTACAATTTACATATTGTAATATAAGTCCAAATTAATGCTATGAACTATTTTCTGAATAGAAATTCACATTTTTTTTACCACAACAATGACAACTCAGTTTCCTTTTTTCGATGATCTATTTTAGATGTATTTTCCAATATTTTGTCAGAGTTGAAATCAAGGATCATTATTCGTGCTTGATAGTGATATAAAATATAATTAAAACTATATGTTTCTGCCATGCTTTACTATAATGATGATTTTCAAACACAGAAAAAGTATCAAACCTAAATTATTTTATTTCTTATAGTGTGTAGTGACCTATTATATACTTGAACTTTCAAATGAATCTCTCTTTATAACCATAGTTTTCCTGAAAGCATTCATATATTTAAATTACTTGAAATTATCTATTGCTTTAAAATTAAAATGAAAACAGGGTAACAAACAGAAAAATAAGAATTGTAGTACTAAACACTAAGGGAAGAACAAATACAGTTACTTTAACTTTACAGCAATAGGTGGCACTGTTACCTAAATACTCTCTGATTGGAATTGAAGAGTAGTGGAAATGGGTTGTTTCTAAATATAATTTCATGTATGTAAACAAATGAGGACACAGATGTCAAACTTTAAAAATCTGGGGATATTTTGTTATAATTATTACTTAGAATTACTTTTATTTATTCAACCAGCAGTATGTCAAATAGTAGAAGTGCCGATTAAATTTTATGACAATTAATATGATTAAAGACTTACACATTTCCTATAATTTATGAACATGTTAACTTTTCAGTACAAATAAAATTAAATCCTATGGACTTTAGGATTAGAAATTTTCAGGTGTTCTAAAAACCAGCCATTCAGAATGCTTAACAGTAAGTTGATGACTAAAATTGACTTGATATTGCCATGTTTCTTTTGGCAATGTTTTGTGTAGTGTGTAAATTAGAGCCCATCATGTGGTGTGTGTATAGTAACATAGTGATTCTTGATAATGTGCAACCCATTAGACTTAGAGTTCAGAAATGGAATTCTTTCACCACAGCCAACATAGTCATTGTTAATATCTAAAAGTGAAAAAGAAAGGAATAAAACAGGCTATATATGTGTTCACAATTTTTATATGGATGTAAGAACAGCAATAAAGACAAAGCCTCTTACTAAAACACACAGCACCTCTTTAAAAGCTGGAAATGTTGGCCCTGGGCAGGCAGATTGCAATAAGACAATTTCTTCCTCTGGGCAGACACAGCCATCACCAGAACAAGGCTTGCAAAGTCAGGGGTAGGGTAGATTTGGCCCCTGTACCTCCCACCACCTTGGTGATGTGGCCCAGTACAAGCCACGGTGGGCACTGTGCCTTGCAAATTAATTAATGGTTCACTAGCTGATAGTTGGCATTCCTTCTCTCAGACTTTTCAGAAATGATGGCTAAGCATATGATGCACTGGTCTTCATGATGGTGCTGTCTTGTGCTTAGACAATTGCTACTATCTAAAGAGAGAACCACAGCTCTATGGAAGAGAGTATGATGCAGGATGCAAACCCCCATCAGAAATGAAGGACCTACTTCCTTCCCTGCTGCAAATGCTCCCTGAGACAAGCCTCAGCTCCTGAACAGAAGCTTCTGGCCCAACGCCACCTTCCCAATGAAAAACATGGGGGCACCTTGGCCTCATCTTGAGATAACTCCTAAGGTTCATCCCAGCTCCAGAGCATCCCACAGACAATAGCATGTTGAGACCATGGAGGCTGCTGCTTTTACACATTCCCTTTCATGGGGCTCATTCCTTGGGCATTCCTGATCACCCTCTTGCATGCGTATCTCCACTCGAGCCCACTCACTGGGGAACCCAATCTGTGGCCTCCTCTAAGAAAGGGTGCAAACTGACCTGGAGGCCAGAGGTTTCTCTCCCTGCGCTCTGCAGCCAGAAACTAGGTCACAACAATGGTAAGACATTTCATCAATGAGTGTTTGATGTAATGAAGGAACTCTTACCCTTTGAGACAGCACGGATGGACCTGGAGACTATTATGCTAAACGAAATAAACCAGTTAGAGAAAGACAAATATCACATGATGTCACTTATAATGTGGAAGCTAATGAACAAAATAAGCTGACAAACAAAATAAGTCCAGAGGTATGGATGTTTGAAACCGAATAACAGCTCTCATTGGAGAGTGTGGGGGTGGGAGGGGACAGAATGAGATTAATCAAAGAACATATGCATATATGCATAACCCAAGGACACAGACAATAGCATGGAGAATGCCTGGGGTGGGGCAGGGATTGGGTATAGAGGAGAGGGGCAAAAAGGGAGAAAATGGGAGATACCTGTAATACTGTCAACAATAAAATAAAATACAAATAAATAAATGTGTTTTTGACCATAAAAATAACCTTAAAGGGCAAGTGACTGATTGAAGAGAAAAAAATAAAAACTCTTAAACTAGCACTTAACATAGCTTAGCACTAGATTCCATGAGTACTCAATGAATGTTTGCACGGAATGTTGTACTGACTGCACACAGCATACAGTTGGACCGTATAATTTTGTCCATGTTTCTTGCATAGCATCTGTGTCAGACCCCAGGCAGGGACACAAGGTTAACTAAGACATGGGCTCTGTTTTCAAGAAGCTTCTGGATCAGCAGCATTTCCAGTCTGTTCACAACCCATGTTCAGGCTGTTATTTAGGGAGATACAGGTGTCAACCATGTAGTGCAAACAATTTTCCAAGCATAAAACCTTTTTCATATGATAGAAACTAAGTCACACTGGTTAATTAGGAGTTTGGGGTAAAAACAGATTTCTATTTAAAAAACAGAATTATATTGCACTTATTCCTTTATCAGGTCAAATACATTTTAGTAGATGTCATCACTGTGTATTCAAATTTATTTTTTAAAAAGCTGCACCAGAGAGTATTATTATTAATAATTTTAATAGTAACCATAAGCAATTAATACTTTTTAGAGCTAAAATAATCTTGTTTATTTATATAATCCTGCAGTAGTAGCAAAAGGACATGTGGCTACAGCTGCCCTCCTTCGTTGGGGCATCCTCCCTGCAGCCAGTCGGAAATGGAGTCTAACAAAGAGTCTCAGCACAGGACTCCCAGGAGTGATCATCCATTGGTAAACGTTGACATTGGACTCTATTTGCTCTCCATATGTAGCAAATTATACTACTTTATAGTAGAAGGTGCTCAACTGAGCTTCAGAAAAATGAAAACCCTTTTCTAGAAAAATTACCCGACTGGCTGTGATATCTGATCTGCCAGTTTGGTTCTCTTCTTATTATACCATTCTCTGGACAAATATTTGTGCTACTGTGTCACTAAACTGAATTACCAAAATTCTTTTTTTAATGAAAATGAGAGCCAGTTTCTAAATTGATTTTTATTGAACTGTGTTTCTAGATGTGTATGGTTTAAGCCAAATTGTTTGGCTTCAGAATCTGTCTACTTCATATTGTACTGGTTAATCATGTGGAATCTACAGCAAAGTCAAGTTAATAGATTTATTAAGGTAGCTTTTGTCTAAATTTGTATAATAGTAGGCCAGTTATCAAAAGCCAGTAGCTAGTGGCAAGTTTTCATCAAATGTTGGCATTAGGCCCTAAACCGGTTTGGCTCAGTGGATAGAGCGTCGGCCTGCGGACTGAAGGGTCCCAGGTTCGATTCCAGTCAAGGGCATGTACCTTGGTTGCGGGCACATCCCCATTGGGAGGTGTGCAGGAGGCAGCTGATTGATGTTTCTCTCTCATCAATGTTTTTAACTCTCTATCCCTCTCCCTCTCTGTTAAAAATCAATAAAATATTTAAAAAATGTGGCGTTAGGCCTTATTAAAATTTCTGATGATTTGTTACATTTAAGCAGCAGAAAAAAGAACATTCAAGTGTCACAGTTTTATGACTGAGAGCTTCTTATGTTTTTAATAATAAAAACATATTTACCTTTTTGTATAAGGAAAATAATCTATAATAGTGGGCATGTGACCTCTAATTCACCTTGCCACATTTTGTAGTTGAATATCTCTTACAGTAATGCCAACTACTATCCTGGTTGTACTCAGTTCATAACGTTCACTTCATGGAGGTGCGATCCATGGCAGAGCAAAGCAAAGCAAACAAACAGTTCCCAATTTTCCAGTCACTAAAAGGGAAATTTTTAATAGTCTATAATTATAGCAATGAGATAGAATAAAATATGAAAAATGACAGTTTAGAAGATGGCCAAAGAAGACATGGAGCAGTGGCTGTATGAATACCTTAGAGATAGATCTTAGAAAATAATTGTAGCTGTTTAAACTTGATATTTTCAATATAAAGTACTTTAGGGCCCTAACCAGTTTGGCTCAGTGGATAGAGCATCAGCCTGCAGACTGAAGGGTCCCAGGTTTGATTCCGGTCAAGGGCATGTACCTTGGTTGTGCGCACATCCCCAATAGAGGGTGTGCATGAGGCAGCTGATGGATGTTTCTCTCTCATCAATGTTTTTAACTCTCTATTCCTCTCCCTTCCTTTCTGTAAAAAATCAATAAAATATATTTTTAAAAAATTAAAAAATAAAGTATTTTAGGGGCACTTATATATGCTTTATGATTGTTTTTTAAAATATATTTTTATTGATTTCAGAGTGAAAGAGAGAGGGAGAGAGAGATAAAAACATCAATGATGAGTGAGAATCATCAATCAGGTCTCCTGCACACCTCCTACTGGGGATCGAGCCTACACTCCAGGCATGTGCCCTGACAGGGAATCAAACTCTGACCTCTTGGTTCATAGGTGGCCACTCAACCACTGAGCCACACTGGCGGGGCTGATTGTTTTTATTTATGGTTGGAAGATGAGGTAACCAAGGAACAGAGAAGTCAAGAGACTTACCAATGAACCCAATACTAGGGGGATGAGATTGAGATATCTGGGCAGTCCAACTTCCGAATGGGGGTTCTGTGTTATTGTACTATAGTTGCCTCTTGGTACTTTCTAATAAATATTAATGATGGGTACATAAAAATTATTTACATGAGACATTTTTAGATTAAAAAAGGTAACAATACCATCTAATAAAAATCTGCAAAGACAGCAAGGTTGCTGACTCATAGAGATGAAGGCAGCCCTGCATAACTCTGTGGTTAGGCTCCGGAGCTGCACTGAACCCCTGAAATGGCATGCACAATGCTGCAGGAGCTTATTTGTGGGGAGTGGGTTCACAGAATTCATAACTATCTCGAAGAGATCAGATTGGTGACACAAAAACTTCTGGGATGACTTCCTTAGTACGTCATTGAATTCTAGTCACAAAGACATATATATGTGTATATATATATATATATCCATACCAGCATGTATATGTGTGTGTGTGTGTGTGTGTGTGTATGTGTTAGCTAGGTCTATGTAAATGCACACAAATATTTGTAAATATATACAACATGCAGATTCCTAGTAAATGTTATTTTGCACAGTTTTTTAGCATTAGATAGCATCCTATCTAATAAAAGAGTAATATGCAAATTAACCATCACTCCACTACACCCACAAGCCATGCCCACCAGCCAATCAGGAGCGAGTATGCAAATTAACCCAACCAAGATGGTTGCGGCCACGGAGAGAGCAGGAGGAGGCTTGGGTTTCCCTGGCGATGGAGGAAGCCAAGCTTTCTGCACACCCCGGCCGGCCCACTCCAGGCTACAAAGTTTCAATTATAGAAGGTAAATAAATCCCAACAAAAATGGCGGCAGCCACAGAGCTGGAGAGAGCAGGAGGCTAGGGTTGCCCCCAGTGGTGGAGGAAGCCAAGCTTCTGGAGCCCTGGCCTGCCTTGGCTTCCACTACAAAGTTTCAATTATAGAAGATAAATAAATCCCAACAGAAATGGCTGCCACCACGGAGCGAGCAGAAGGCTTGGCTCTGCTCCAGGCTACAAAGTTTCAATTGTAGAAGATAAATAAATCCCAGAGTCGGCGGGGGGGGGCGGGGGGGCGGGTGTGTGGCCAGCCTGCAAACCACCACTGGCCCCTCGCCCAGGCCTCCCCATGCCCCCAGGGAATCCCCACCCTGATCCGGGACACCCTTCAGGGCAAACTAGCTGGCCCCCACCCATACACCAGGCCTCTATCCTATCTAATAAAAGAGTAATATGCAGATTGACCATCACTCCAACACACAAGATGGCTGCCCCCATGTGGTCAAAGATCCTGCCCCCATGTGGGCACAAGATGGCCACCACAAGATGGCCAGCAGGGGAGGGCAGTTAGGAGGGACCAGGCCTGCAAGGGAGGGCAGTTGTGGGCGATCAGGCCAGCAGGGGAGAGCAGTTGGGAGGGACCAGGTCTTTAAGGGAGGGCAGTTGGGGGCGATCAAGCCTTCAGGGGAGGGCAGTTAGGGGTGACCAGGCCGGCAGAGGAGGGAAGTTGGGGGTGATTGGGCCTGCAGGGAAGGGCAGTTAGGAGGGATCCAGGCCTGCAGGGGAGAGCAGTTGGGGGGGACCAGGCCTGCAGGGGAGGGCAGTTAGGGGTGACCAGGCCTGCAGGGGAGGGCAGTTAGGGGTGACCAGGCCTGCAGGGGAGGGCAGTTAGGGGCAAACAGGCTGGCAGTGGAGCAGTTAGGCATCAATCAGGCTGGCAGGGGAGTGGTTAGAGGGTGATGAGGCTGGCAGGCAGAAGCGGTTAGGGGCAATCAGGAAGGCAGGCAGGCGAGCAGTTGGGAGCCAGCAGTCCTGGATTGTGAAAGGGATGTCCGACTGCCCGTTTAGGCCTGATCCCACCAGGATCCCTCATGGGGTCCCAGATTGGAGAGGGTGCAGGCTGGGCTGAGGGACACCCTCCTCTCCCCCGTCTCTAGTTGTATTATATTTTGAGTAGCTCTTTAACCTTCCCTTCATCCCAAACACTTTTATCAAAAGGGAGGCCTTATCTCAAAAGGTTGTGTCAGTGCAAATTATTTCTCAAGAAATGTTTCATTTAGTTTCCTTTAAAGACTTTGTAGTTCAAGGAACTGGGAAATTATGATACCTGTTAATTTGTACAAAAATCTGCTGAAGCAAAGACTAAGAGGCATTTGTTTATTTGTGTGGTGTGGTTTATGCTTACTGTCTACATATATAATAAGGACAACCTTTGAAAAATTTGGTTCTAAATGTCAAGAACCCAAAAGAACTCTATCATGTGTGTTATTAATATGTTTCACTATCTAAAAGAGTATTCCATCATGTAGTGGGAATGTCACATTACCATAATTTTCTTATATCAAATGCATGCATTTAGCAAGTACATTATGATAGTGTTGGCCTTGCAAGAAAAAAATCTCTTTTGTACTGAGCTTCAAGGTGTCCTTATGCTGAACTGTCCAATCTACTTTAAAAATAGATCGATATTTTAGAAGTAATTTTTGTGTCCTTTGCTAAGCATTTCAATACATTTAAGTAAACTGACTTTGTGTCCACAGAGTACAAAGTAAAATAGAGTTTGGCAATTATCTTGTTAACAGAATCAATGTAGACACAACGTTAAGTGGACAAAGTTGTATCTCTTTGTTTTCACTACTCAGTAAATTGTGTATTTTGTCCAAGTTGTCAAATAATTACCAGATCTTCATTGACCATTTTGTTCGATAGTAGAATAGTCATTGTCTGACTTTTTCGTATTTTTACAAATAAAATGTAATCTGTTTTAGGTAATATTTTAAATGAAATTTGAAGACAGTCTAAAAAGGAATACTTGTAAGTCAAAGAAAATAAAACCAGAAAGTTACTACTTCATGATTAGAACATTTTAAAATTTAATTTAAAAATTCATAAATCTGTTAGATGTAAAATATAAATTATAGGTGGAATATATAAAATAGCCAGTATTTGACGATTTGTGGTCTTCAGTTTTCACATGATTCAAGTTAGCATATCAGGGGATATTAATACCATTGCCATCTCATGATATATTTGCAAAAGTGTAGCTTTTCTTTGAAAATCAATATAATATGTCTTTCAATTACACAGTTCACAACTATGGTTACAATGTGAGTTCATCTGCCTCAGATATGAAATCGCTTATTATCTTTTTAAGTTTGGTAAGCAATCATGTTTTCATTAGAAGCCCCAAATTCACAGCTGGAATGTGTACTTACACTAAGTTGGCAACATCATAGATGCTAGGGTAGGTCACCTGTGTTCTTCTCAGGGAGCAGTGTGTGTTCTCGCCGGGATCAGGATTTTGTCAGGTAAACCATTGAGAGGTCGGCCTGGCATGTTGCTTCCTCATTGTCAGATAACACGTATGAAGTATTGCTTGTCCCTGATTGCACTCATCTCTCTGCGTGCCTCCTCTCTCAGAGTTTCCAACTTGTCATCTTGTAGGTTCACACAGCACGCCTGTGCCGTGCACAAACTGTGTACCTCTAGACACTGCTTCTCTCTTAATCTCCAGACTCCACTTCAGAGTGTCATGCATATGTATCACTGAACGTCTTCATTTAAGACTGAATTCATGTCTCTGAAGACCAGAATGACTCTCCGAAACTGCCACACTGATATGAGAGAGAAACATTGATGGGCTGCCCATAACCTGGGCATGTACCCTGACTGGGAATCGAATCTGCTCTGTGAAGAGCACTAATCTTCACAATGCAAAGGCCTCAGGATCATCTTTGACTCCCCCTTTTCTCCTTCTTTCCTAGTAGTTAAATTAAATTAGTGGCTACTACTTGTTCACAATAGCTCTTCTCTCTCTCCCCACTGTGGCTTTGTTGATCCTGGAAGTTATCACTGCACGTTAGTTCTACTGCAATAGCCTCTCAATTCTTCTTCCTGTTCGTTTCCTACTCCCCATCACTAGACAAATGAACATATTACTATTCATTTTCAAGGTATTTCTAGTTTCTAAATGACTCAGCCTGTTGCTTATGGTCCTGGATCATTTAAATCCAACATTTCCCCCTGCATTCTTTCTAGCCTTGCCCATGTTCTTTCTTATCATTTTCTTTAGTAAAAGCTTTTCTCAGTGTAATTCCTTTGCTCACCTGTCTTATTACCAGCACTTGCAATATTGCATGCATTAGAACATTCTCTTCCCAGCCTACTTATCAGCTGTGCTTATCTAACTATCTGGACTGGTATTCTTTAATTTATTGAATGGATTACTGTGCCCGACCTATTGATAATCTTTCCGTCACTGTCTTGGGTTTCAAATTATAAATTCATTATTTACTTTGCATGTTTTATTTCCCCAACTAGACTATGAACTTTTAAAAAACTGATCTGAGAGAGAGAAAGGGAGAGAGACAAACATCGATGTGAGAGAGAAATATCAATTGGCTCCCTCCCACTGCACCCTGACCAGGGATCAAGCCCACAGCTCAGGCATGTGCCCTGACCTGGAATTGAATCAGCGACCTGTCAGTGCACAGGGCAACGTCCAGTCAAATGAGCCACACCAGCTAGGGGGCCTGTGAACTCCTTGAAGGGAGATTATGACCCAACAGGTTTCCCCTTTTCATTGCACCTTTTCAGCCCAGCCCAGCCCAGCCCAGCCCAGCCCAGCCCAGCATAGCCCAGCCCAGCCCAGCCCAGCCCAGCATAGCCCAGCCCAGCCCAGCCCAGCTCAGCCCAGCCCAGTATAGCCCAGCCCAGCCCAGCCCAGCCCAGCCCAGCCCAGCATAGCCCAGCTCAGCCCAGCCCAGCCCAGCACAGCCCAGCCCAGCACAGCATAGCCCAGCCCAGCTCAGCCCAGCTCAGCCCAGCATAGCCCAGCCCAGCCCAGCCCAGCCCAGCCCAGCCCAGCCCAGCATAGCCCAGCCTCAGCAGCTCTTCTGTGTGTTTTTTTCCATCAATTGTTTTTTTTTTTTAATATATTTTATTGATTTTTTACAGGGAGGAAGGGAGAGGGATAGAGAGTTAGGAACATCGATGAGAGAGAAACATCGATCAGCTGCCTCCTGCACACTCCCCACCGGGGATGTGCCCGCAACCAAGTTACGTGCCCTTGACCGGAATCGAACCCGGGACCCTTCAGTCCGCAGGCCGACGCTCTATCCACTGAGCCAAACCGGCTAGGGCAATTGTTTTTTGTTTTTGTTTTTGTTTAGAGAGAGAGAGAAGAAGGGAGAGTGAGAGAGAGAGAAACACTGATATGAGAGAGAAACATTGATGGGCTGCCCATAACCTGGGCATGTACCCTGACTGGGAATTGAATCTGCCACCTCTGGGTGCATGGGACAACAGTCACCCAACTGAGCCATACTGGCCAGGGCACTTCTCAGTTCTTCTAAACCCCTCTACACCTCTGTTAATAAATCCTTCTTTAACTTGTCTTCAAAGAGTTCTCATCTCTTTCCTACCAGGAAACAGAAATGAGCAATAGATAAAAATGGCCATTGAAAATCTAAATTCAAATGCTTAACTAAGTCAATTTTTTAATCTAAAATCTTGTGCAATTTTTTCTTGCACTTTTTGCATGAAGTTAAAATAGAAATGAATTAAAACTTAAACTTCTCTCAATTCTGTTAAAATACAGAATAAAAGAAAAGGGATTGGTTTTTTTTAAATAAATACTTGTATTGAATTTTAAAGAATTATATATTTGAGCCCAGCTGTCCTGGTTGAGCATCGACTTATGGGGGTGTGCAGGAGGCAGCCAATCAATGATTCTCTCTCATCATTGGTGCTCTCTCTCTCTCTTCCTTTCTCTGAAATCAATAAAAACATATTTTTTTAAAAATTACGTATTTGAAATTATTACTTCTTTTGAGATAATGAAGTACTTCTGTAAAGAATAGCTTATTCCCTTTCCCTAAGTGGCAGTGAGGTTGTGGAAAGATTTCTGTGTGATGGTGCAATGTTTAAATTAAATATAAATTTGAGGTTCTGACCCTGCTGAGATGAATGTGCTGAAAACGTGAAGGAACCAATCACAACAAACTGTAATGATGGTCATTAGATTAGTGAGCACGTGTTTATTTTGTAGACAAACAATTTGACTTTTTCTCAGCCTGAAATGAAACAAATGGCTTTAGTGTTGTCAAGATCCGATTATTTAGTCAGAGTTTAAATTTAAAGCAAGTCAATTCTTGGGTTCCATTGAAGTTACAATAAAAGTGACATTAAAATAAATTTTGTCATTGCAACTTGCTTTTCCTCTGGAATTTGGTAGCGCAATAAACCAAGTTATATTCTCTGTCTATTTTTAGTGTTGTCATCTCCAAGTCCAAAACAACTACTTTCAGTCTTTAAAGATGTCCATCAAAACTTAGGGTTTGCCTGGACTATGTGTTTAGAGATTCTACTTTTATATGCCTGAAGGACACACTGAATGTTGTCATATCTAAGTACCTGTACATTTTTGACAGAATAATTCAGCCCATTTTGTTTCAACACCTTTAAATTTAAAGCACTTTTTTCCCTTATAGCCCTTCTTTGTCAAACACAGATATCTCACAGAGCCATAATTTTATCTAGTCCTTCATTAAATTTAAATAGATAAATATGAAAAGACATGTCCCATCTATGATGAACTTATTTTACAATAGAGATGTTTTGAAGTATGGCCCCCCAAACTTATACCATTGCAATTTAGTAATTGATGTACAAATAAAATGACTTGAGAATACAGAAAAATGATTTTTAACACCAATAAAGTTGTTTTACTCATAAGCCTATTACATCAGGTGACTAGGCCTAAAATTCTTTGAGGGCAGAAGGCAAGTATTTGTATCTCTTCAGGGACAAGGCACCACTTCTTGAAATGACAGTCATATTCTGGTGTGAGGCAAATCAAAATAGCTTAAGTCCTCTCTATCAAATGTTCTTGGAAGAAACCAGATTTAGAGAACAGATCATAAAAATTATGAGAGTGCAAATAGAACGCTGCCTCTCCACATCCAGAGCCCCCACACAATCCCAGAATGCCAGGACCATGGGGATCTGCTCACTGCTCTGACAATTGCTATGTTCTGTCCCCAATTCCCAAGACCTAGAAGAATAGAAACTAGTCACACCAAAACCACTTGTGGGCACCACAGTGAAATTCTAGGAGAGCTGAGAACCCACCTCATCCTCAATGCCTTTCGGCCCCACTTGACTTTGCTATCTATCTGATGACAAACTCATTTCGCCCTTACTTGAAACCACACGTCCCACTTTTAAGCTTCTAGCTTGTATTCCCACCACACTGGTTTTTAGATCCTTGGACATCTATAATCCACAGATTGCTATAATAGCTAAGATATGTTGAGGATTTTGTATGTCCTGGGCCCTTTGGAGAGCATTAGCTCACCGTTTCCCCTTCACATGAAATTGGAAAACTTCCAATTGTGAATCAATTTGAATATCTATCTTTTCCACATCTGCATTCAGCCTGCTTAGCGCTATTGGGGAACTAACACAATAGTGCAAGTTGTTTTCACATGTCACACTGCTGGAAAAATCCAACTCTTCCATGGCAACTGTTTCAAATATCTTCTTCTTTCACAGTATTCTCCCTTTGATTCTCAGAAAAACACATTGAATTCCTTTTGACTTTAGATCAAATGGAAGCTGTCAGATAGGACCTCCCTCGACTTTTCATCATAAATGTCTACAAAAATGCTAGCTTCTGCCCTACCCTTCCTCCCTTTCCTCCTGCTTCAGTGAAAAGGGGACTCATTCTCCCATCCAGGGACAGTCCTTCCAGCTACACGCTAGGTTTGTGCCCCTTCCCCACTCTTTGTCATGGCATCTCTTCCATGTACCTCAGCCCTTCTCAGTTTACTCTCACTCAAGTTCCCTGCAGCTTCTCCACCACCCGTATCACAATTTAAATTGGCTTTCTGGATCTGTTCTCATGCACTCATCCATCTTGCAGTTAATCCTCTGCTTCTTACCTCTCCTTCAAAGTCACAGTTCTCAAATAGTTTTGTATACTCATTATACATTCTCTTCTCTCATGACTTCAATCTTTGACCTCAAACACTGCTACCTTCTCCAGGATTGCCATTGGACTTGCTATCCCAACATTCAACAGGTATTTATTTTTCCTTACCTTTAAATCACATTTTTATAATATGTTAATTATTTAAGTAATAGATGTGAAAAGTGATGCAATTGTTCAAGATTAATTTCCTGCAGATTAGCTTTAACAAAAGAATATGACCGGGTACCAAAACCATAGAAACTAGTTACATTCAGTGTGTAAGGGAGTCAACCTTGACCCACCTCATGATTAAGGGATTGTATCCCTTAATCATACCAGGGAAGGGTCTGTTGCTTCACAAAGCAGGAATGTTGATAAGCAAACTCTGAAGCCAGTTTGCTCTCTCATTAGCTGCAGCAGCCCTTAAGCAGAACAAGAACGGGCCAGTGGTATCCCAAATTGCAATCAACTCCCAGGCTAGTGCTGGAATGAAGAATCTGCAAGATTGTATTTCTATTTTATCCCAGTCCTTGAGTGACCAGGTCCAGGGCTAGGGTTTCCTTAATCCTGAAACTAGCAAGTTACACCCCCCAAGAATCAGGTTGCCTCACCTGGAGTCTGATGGACAGCCTTAATGGAGCTGTAGGTGTTGTGTAGGAATAAAAGGGAATTGGGGACCTACTTACCTGCTACTCACCTCGTCTTGGTAGTTTTCTCCACTGAATGCTGTTTCAGCAGGTGGGGAGAATGTGAGTCTTGGTATTTGCCTTCATTTGTAGAACAATTTGTAGATATTTTTTATTTAAAATTTATATAATAAAAATATAAAATTATTTTCCCTTCTTCTCAGATTCAACTCATTGCCGCAGTTATAACTGCTATTAAATATTGACTAATTAGTATGTGTGTGTGTATTCAGATTTTTCCTAGAGTGTAGAATACCCAAATATAATAAATATATAGGGACAAGGAGATAGAGATTGGTAGAGAAATGCATATAAATCTTTGTTGACAAATAAATGTACTCCTTTACATTTATTATTCTGCAACTTTTTTACTTGAGAGCATAATTTGGAAGTTTTTTCCTTCCGGTGTTCATAGCTCTGTCTCCTTCTAAAAGAAGCTTATTATCTGTAATGTAGACAAATCGTAATCAAATTAGCTGTTTTCATATTAATGGACATTTTATTTTATCACTGTTATAAATAAAGCTGCAGTGGACATCTGTAAACTTCTTCTTTATGAGAATTTGTGACTATTTGCTGAAGTATTTGTGTTGTAAGGAATAATTATGTTCCTTAAAAAGGAGGGTTTTTTTTCATGGTGAGTCTAAACTTTTAATGCTAGCTTTTAGTATACCGAAATTTAAAATATCATGCAACAAAATTCAACAGTATTCCTTTTTATAGCTTCTCTTTTTTATATTACCTAAGAAGGCTTTGTATACTCCTCAGGTTATGTAAGCATTTTCTTCCACAATTTTAATTCAAACATTTATTTTGTCTTTCAAATATTCTCATTTCTGAAAGAGTTGACTAAACCTGTTAATTATAGTTAGTAAATATTAACTTCTATTTGTAATTATAACATTTACTTCTTTATACATTATAAAGATTTTTTTTTTTGGCTTGGGAATTTTTCTTTTTTCTGTCATAGCATCGTGGGGATCTTTTAGACATAGCAATCTTAACATTGATATTACTTCTCATATGTTCAGCTTATCAACAGTTTGTCATAATTCCAATTCGAGTTTTATTTAATTTTTTCTCATATTCTAGAGAACATACTGAGTGCCTTATGTTAATAGGTTTTGTGCTAGGTGAATAAGAAATTATTTCCCTCAAAAAGCTATAGGCTGTTGAAACAGGATGTAAACAGATAAATTAAAGTAGAATGTGATTATTAATGTTGTAGCTCAGACATAGTGGTCATGAGGTGACAAAACACCAAAACTTCATGTCTTTGCAACCAAAGAAAATATTGATAGTAGAATATCTAAGGGATCATAGAAGCAAAGTTGAAGGAATCTTTGCTTCTATCTGGAATTTTTTCCTTGTCTACTAATAGCCTGGAGCAGAACACTGAATTTTGGGACTGAAAAAGAATTGTTTCCATTAAGAAACCCACGTTTTCATGCCTTTTCTTGCACATATAGTGTAGGGCTTACTATGAACAACAGTGTACACATGGAAGACTATGTAATAACAATTATAAAACTGAAGTCTCAGTAGTGATTTTGCCCATGTTTATTGATACTTATCACAATGAAAAATACGTATAGCTCTCATACTTAAATCCCCTTTTCACTTCCAATATTTTTGACATTTTAAAGTGACTCTTAGATCTATCATATTTTTTCCCCAAACTAAAATCATGGAAATGTACTTACTTGTCTACTTCGTGTTAACCTGAGTCTATCTGGGAGAATTTCCTTATCTTAAAAGTGGCAAGGGTGTGCTCTTGTAACAAGAATCTTAGAGGTAAGACAAAGTGCAGACAGAATGAGACTGTTTCTTATTTGGGTGGCGTGCTGTGGACATTTGAGGCCAATCTGAGATGTAGAGCTGTAGGTTATAATGAGAGTTCAGATGAGGTCAAGCTAAGGAAATAAGAGGAACCAAGCCAGCATGGCTCAATGGTTGAGCATTGACCTATGAACCAGGAGGTCACAGTCTGATTCCCAGTCAGGGAACCTTCCCAGGTTGTGGGCTCCATCCCCAGTGTGGGGTGTACAGGAGGCAGCCGATCCATGATTCTCTCTCATCATTGATGCTTCTCTCTCTCCCTTTCCCTTCCTCTCTGAAATCAAAATAAAACACACAAATATATATATGAAATAAAAGGACATAAGTATGTTGTGAAGAGAAAAGAAAGAGGGTAAGTATAAAACTCTGAATTTCTGCTTGTTCTGTATTAATCACAGTTCCTTTTAGTATGTATCTCCTTGGGAATGGAACCACCACACATTTGGAATATCTTATATAGGATGGCAGAGAACAGGCTATTTAACTAGTGGCCAAGAACACTCTGACATCCTGAGCTACAAATTGAAAGTGAAGGTTACTTTCTTGTAGACTTTATCTTAAAGCAGTAAAACAGGTAACTGCAGCTACAACTGAAAGTATTGATTTTGTAATTTCAGCAAATTAAGAACAAGACAGAAAACCTATTAAACCTTTCCACTGATTGCCAGAGTACTTTTTGGTGATTCTGGGGTTGACATTAAAATTACATATACCTATCTCTTTAAAGTAAAGCATATTCATTATATAGAAGATGATAAATGGACTTTCCTTAAGTATGTGTATTTTTACATTTTAAATCTAAAACTTGTGAAGCCTGATGCTAAAAATGTCAAACAGCCTATCTAATTTTCATCAGTTGGGGTTAAAGTTAGATGTATATTTATTATGCTTTAATAAATTAAACTTTGATACAAAAACCAGACGATTTTTGTATCAAAAACAGAAAAAGAAACTCTGATAATAACATTACATGTTAGAACATTATGAGTAATGACTATATAAAAATATATTACAAAGACTACTGAAAAAGTGATAAAATTGTTTTTTTGTATACAAGAATAAAACAAATCTGTTTTATAGTTTTATGGCACACATCAAGTATTTTAAAATGTAATTTTAAGATTCCTTAAGTGAATATATTAAAATTCACATTAATCATAATAACAAAGAGGAAACTGGTTTTGAAATATTTGATAACAGGATTGATATTCTACAATTCAAATAAATTCAGGACATTATATCTTTTCTTTTCACAGTCAGCCCTAAATATTATATTTTTAGAAGGTAGATAACATTAGAGAAAAAATAGAGAGAGAGAGATTTCATGTGGGGGCAGTTTTGTCTGCAATCAGGGAAAACCACAACAAAAATATCTCATAAATCATAAGAAAAAAGTAACAAATTGAGGCAGCTCCTGGTTCAGTTAATTTAGTGACTCACCCACACGTGGTTTCATTTTTCTGTTTGTTGTTTTTAACTTTTTGCTTTGCTCTCTTCAGTGTGTCAGTTTTGTCTTCATGTCCACATTTGAACACAAAAATTTTTATTGGAGGGAAAGGACCACTTCTTCCTTCTTATCTCTTTAAGAGAACGGAAGACTCTCCCAGAAGCCTCTAGATTATTTTTCCTCCTGCCTCATTGACCAAAATCTCATTAAATTCCTATGACTTCACTAATCTCCGATAAGGCAAAGGGGACAATCATAATTAGCGTGGCGTCCCAGTCATTGTTAATTAACACAAGATTGAGAATGAGGGCATTCCGGAGGGTATGACTCCATGTATGGGGCAGATTCCGGAACCAAATCAAGTCTACAGAGAAGGGGGATTGACTTGGAGTAGTCAACCACAGGGCACTACTGTTCCGTTTATCTCTCATTAAACGGAACACACACAGGTGATACGCAATGTATTGGGACATTATTCATAATTGCAGTTGTGCAGTCTAGATTTTACATTCATAAACTAAGAGATGAAAAAAATTCTCTGAAATATCTGAAGAAATAGATAAAATTCCATGTCTTCTAAAAGATGAATGGAAATAATATGATGTCTGCTATTTATGTGCTTATTTGAATATTTGAAGCATGAGGAAAATAGCATTTCTAATAATATTAGATCACTTATAAAAATACTTTAATAAATTATTTGGAGTTTCTGAGATTTTTTAATTCAAACATTTGCCTTCATTTTTTTTTCTTTTTACTTTTAACCTACCATATTTTCAGTTCCTCAAAAATGTATGGTCATACCATCAGATGTATTGATGTTTGATCCTGTTGCTGCAAAGAAAAACAGATTTTGCACCAATGGCAAGACAGGCCCTTTTGTGTTGGAAAAGGAATGCAATAACAGTTGAGTCCCTCTCACAATAGAGTCAAACGGCACCAGACAGTATGTTTCCAACTAAGCTCTTAGATGTGTGATGCTGAAACATGAAATTTCTTAAAAGGCCCATGAATCCAGTTGTTTTTGATTCTCAGGAAGGGGAGTAGATTATGAATAACTAGAGGCCCAGTACATGAAATTCATGCGTGGGGGGGGAGGGGGGGACGTCCCTCAGGCCAGCCTGCACCCTCTCCAATCTAGGATCCCTCTCACAATCCAGGACTGCTGTCTCCCAACCGTTCACCTGCCTGCCTGCCTGATTGCCCCTAATTGCTTCTGCTTGCCATCCTGATCACCCCCTAACCACTCCCCTGCCAGCCTGATCGACACATAACTGCTCCCCTGCTGGCCTGATTGCCCCTAACTGCCCTCCCCTGCTGGCCCGGTCACCCCTAACTTCCCTCCCCTGCCAGCCATCTTGTGGGTTTGAGTGATGGTCAATTTGCATATTTCCTCTTTATTATATAGGATTAGAATATTAGCCAGTAGATTATTCTGAGTCATTATAGTCATGATTGGATTCCATCAGAACGAGCACTTTTGTTATGGTTGTATCTCCCTTTCATTGATTCATAACCATTGATTACTTTATAAATAAACATTTTTTCTTTTTTTACTAATAAATCTTTATTGTTCTGATTATTATAGTTGTTTCTCTTTTTTCCCCCCATAGCTCCCCTCCACCCGGTTCCCATCCTACCCTATGCCATTACCGACCCCACCCCCCCCACTGTCCTCATTCATAGGTGTACCATTTTTGTGCAGTCTCTTCCCACACCCCTTCCCCCTGAGAACTGTCATTCCACTCCCTTTCTATGCCCCTGATCTTATTATATTCACCATTTTATTATGTTTATCAGACTTTTTATTCACTTGATTTTTAGATTCACTTGATAGATATGTATTTGTTGTCACTTTGTTGTTCATAGTTTTTGTCTTTACCTTTTTCTTCTTCTTCCTCTTCTTAAAGAATACCCTTCAGCATTTCATATAATACTGGTTTGGCAGTGATGAATTCCTTCAGTTTTTTCTTATCTTTTCTTATCTGAAGCTCTTGGGAATCTGACCTTCAATTCTAAATGATAGCTTTGCTGGGCAGAGTAATCTTGATTGTAGGTTCTTGCTATTCATCACTTTGAATATTTCTTGCCACTCCCTTCTGGCCTGTATAGTTTCTGTTGAGAAATCAGCTGACAGTCATATGGGTGCTCCCTTGTAGGTAACTAACTGTTCTTCTCTTGCTGTTTTTAATATTCTCTCTTTGTCTTTTGCCCTTGGCATTTTAATTATGATGTGTCTTGGTGTGGTCCTCTTTGGATTCCTTTTGTTTGGGGTTCTGTGTGTTTCCTGGACTTGTAAGTCTATTTCTTTCACCAGGTAGGGGAAGTTTTCTGTTGTTATTTCTTCAAATAGGTTTTCAATATCTTGCTCTCTCTCTCTTCTTCTGGCACCCCCATAATTCAGATGTTGGTATGCCTGAAGTTGTCCCAGAGGCTCCTTACACTATCTTCATATTTTTGGATTATTTTTTCTTTTTACTTTTCTGGTTGGGTGTTTTTTGCTTCTTCGTATTTCAAATCTTTGACTTGATTCTTGTGATCCTCTAGTCTCCTGTTGGATCTCTGTATATTATTTTTTATTTCAGTAAGTGTATGCTTAATTTCTAGTTGGTCCTTTTGCATATCCTCGAGGATTTCACTAAATTTATCGGTGGTTTCTAAAAAATTCTTGAGTAACCTTATAACCGTGGTTTTGAATTCTATATCCAGTAGTTTGCTTTCCTCCATTTCTTTCATTTGTGACCTGTTTCTTTGTCTCTGCATTTAGGCTACTTCCCTGAGTTGATAGAGTGGCTTTGTGTGCTAGGTGTCCTATAGGGCCCAGTATCTCAACCTCCCTAATTACCTGAGGTGGACACTCTTGGTGCACCCCTTTTTGGGCTGTGTGCACAGTCTTGTTGTAGTTAAGTCTTGACTGTTGTTGGTATCACTGGGAGAAATAGACCTCCAGGCCAATTGGCTGTGAGGATCAGTTGTGTCTATGATGGGAGAACTTCTGTGCTGGAGACACCCTTATGGGGCAAGACTTGCTTCAGTGGGGCTTTGGCGCTCACTGAGTCTGCCCCCTGAGTGTGTCTCTTACGGATCCAAAGAGTTGTAGTCTGGATGGTCTCTCTCTGACCACTGGGTACATTGGCTCTTGGATCTCCAAGGAGAGAGGCCACCCAGCAGGAGCTACAGAGAGATCTGTAGATTCAGTCTCTTTGTTTGGGGTTTGGAGGTGCCCAGATGAGGCCCAGCTGTGAAACAGTGCAAGGTGCTGTCGAGCCTTGGGTCTTCTTTTGGAGGCTCTGGGGCTCTTTGACCCAGCTGCAGTATGTTAGGTTTCAGATTGCAAAGGGCCAGGCCATTCATATGCAAATGCCTCTGTGCACAAATTGAGTGGGGCGGGGTCTCAGGGAATCACCAGGGTGGAGCAAACAGCAATGGCTGACTGTCACCCTGCCTGGAAGAGGTCCCATGTCTCTGTGTCCCGCGGCACTGTGCAGAAACAATGATTGCTGCTAGTACCTCTGAGAGAAAGCTGCCCTTGAGTTCCACCCGATGCCAGACAGTCCAGTTTCTCCCCATATGAGTGTGGGTCCCCAGAGTCCCATCCGGAACTGGAGTTCAGAGCAGTCGGGAGCTTGTGTCTCCCTCCCGATTGAAAAAGACAACAGCGTACTCCATTGCCAGCCCTTTCCGTGAGCTCACCTCTGTACCTCTGCACTTCACTTCTGCACCTCTGCTACTCCTTTGAGTCTCAGTGTGCTTTTCTCTTTCCTTCTTGTTTTAGAATTTCCACTCAGCCAGCCTTCCTGTGGTTCTGGATGATACCCGTTTTGTCTTTTAGTTGCAGTTTTGAAGTGGTTGTGCGAGGCAGCAAGTTCAGGTGTTTACCTACGCCACCATCTTTGTTTCTCCTGGGTAAACATTTATTTACCATTTACCTTGTATGTAGTGCTAAAATAAACATCTGAAGAACAAATCATTGTGTCCCTTCTTTAAGGATAAAGTTTATTGAAGGAGGTAAGACATGTTGAGAAATAAGGTAGAAAGTGTAGTATAGTTCCAGGGAAGAAGAATAAGTAAGGGAAGCTAAGAAGTGAAGTTTAAGTCCTTGTGGAAGGTCAGGAACTGCTCTAAGGAAATATATCTCCTACTTCCATACTTAGTTTACAATCATCATTTCTCTGCTTCCTCATTCCATCTAAATAATTTCCACAATGGGAGGCAATGAAGTATGGAATTTAAGAATATGACATAAGGATCTTTCTTAGTGGGAAAATCTCCAAATATATCATGGAGTATTAGAGAAAGGATGTGCAAGAAGACAGATAAATATTAACTCCCCAAAATACAAATAGTTTCCAAAAACTCTTTTATTCTTTCTCAAGGGATTATTTGAAAATCCTGGATTTAAAAGTTATGTGATTATTGTCAGAGAGATTATTTTATTACCAAGTAACTGGCCCAGAAATTCCTTGTTATTAATGGAGTTCTAGCAAGGTATTTCACCATCAAAACAAAAAATAAAGTTTGGCATCAAAATGTTATCTAAATGGAATTGTTTTTAATGATGCATTTTTGTGAAATAGTAGTTATAATCTCCCAAATAGGTTTTATATGACTACCCATTGATAAATTCAACCTGAAAATAACTTATATATCTGATTGGACAAGACACTTTGTTAAATGCCCTTGATAAAACTGTGATAAAAGATAGGTGGCTAATTCTTACAGATTCTTGTACTTAATATCACCTCAGATCTACTTAACAGTTAATATCACTTTTGATCCACTTAAAAGTTAAATCTTAACAGAGACCCTTGCTTCCAAAGGAGGATGCTTCCACCCAGGCACGTGGCCATAATGCCATTAAATCAGAAACAGAGGCTGCTTCCTGACCATTTGTAATTTTCATGCCTATAAATCAAAAAAAGAAGAGTGTTTCTAAGTCGGTCTAGGTCCAAATTACTAAGTAATTGACCTACTTAAATTACTAGGTAAGTTTCTCGTTATTTAGAGTCAGATTATTCTATTGATTAATTTTAATAGAATATTGAAATTTTCTATTATTTGCTGATTAACATGAACAGAAAAGGTGCTAATTCAATAAAGAATGAAAGAATGAATGAGGATTCCTAACCTTTGGAAATAAAAATTTGGGTCACACCATCAAGTAGAAAAACACAGATGAGTCAAGGTGTTGGCAGAGGTCAAGAGAAACCTGGGATGGATGGAAGCTCTAGTTATCAATGTCACCCTTGATACCAGCTAAGGAAATAAAGGCTGCAAAAGACTGCAGCAGCTATGCCAATGCTATATTGAAAGTTATATTATTTTTAAACTCAGAGGAACCTTAAAACCTTAATTTAAAAATAAAGAAACTAAAGGTAGGTAATATAAAGTGACCTACTGCTGGTTATAAAAGCAGTTAATAGCAGAACCCACATTTACTGACCTGCTAAGCCTCTGTGCTTTGCACCACATTAAGCGGCTGCACTGTGAGTGGCGCTGTGAAGAAAGACGAGTGAGGGGCTCTCCCAGGCCCAGGGCCCAGAAAAAGGGCACTGGTCTTCTGCTCTAGAGACAAAAATGCATCTAGAGTCTTTCTCCAGTGGGAGATGCCAAGGTTAGTTTGACCATCTTTCGTGAAATGCTCCTGTTAGGTCCAAGCTTGAGAAGGAAGCATGGGGATGCATTAATAAGCAGAACAGACTTACATCCCATCAACCAGTGGTCTTTAGCACCATTTCAATGCCAACGGAAATCCCCAATTTGGGGTAGAATAAAGCAGAAAACTTGATTCAATGCAAACAGCTCAACTGTGATACAGCAGGGCTGTGAGTATAGCAGGGTTGGGAGAGCAGCTCAGTAGTGTGACAGCGCGATTATGAAGCAGCATGGCTGTGGAACAGCGTGGGTGTGAGGTGGCCCTGGGGGGAGGCCCCTCTTTGGCTTAGCTCTGCTCTGCTCTACAGGCTCATGTCTGCTCTGCTCTGTCCTGCTCTGCTTTTCTCTGTCCAGATGAACCACCTGTGGTATTTCAGCTTCAGTCAGGGAACACAGTCTTCTGGGTAAAGTGCTCTCTCCAGTGAGGGGAGTTGACTTATATAGGCAGAAGTCTCCAAGCTAGTTCCTAGTGGGTTTGTCCTCATGCAAATGAGGACTTCAAATCCTCACAGTTTGATTGGTTCCAAAGGCACTTCCCTGATTGGTCAGAATGGGGCCACTCTGATTAGTCAGTGAAGATGCTAACAGGGGTATAGCTGGGCATCTCCAATTGGATGGGGGAAGTCTTAGTTTCTCAGTTTTATTGGTTGAAATAGGATTCCAGATACTCTTCTAAGGACTGGCTCAGAGGCAGGAACACAGTGCAGGAAGGCAGTTTATTCAGTGCTGGAGGCAGGCAGCTCAGCGCAGGCTTCTCCCTGAAATGTGGTTTGCTTTACTAGGAAAACTGTTATTCATAGAAGACTTTCCCTTTAAGCAGTAGATATTTGCAGAGTTATATCATTTTGTTTTCTGGGGGGGAAAGGTGCCTAAATGCCTTAAAAATCAAATGTATTACCAGAATAAAAATGTTAGAATTATTACAAATATGCCAGTAATATTATAGTGCCAAATTTGACCACTTACCAGAATTGTTTCAAATTTTATCAACTTCAATAATAACTATTTCATACATTTTTCTCAATTCTTTAGAGACCCAGTATTTGAAACTCCATTTTCATACCCTCTCTTCCTTTTCATTTCTTTAATCTTCTTTACATTATATCCCAGCTACTCAGATGATCACTGTATCTATTTTCTAGGCATGGAACATATGATTCTTAGGCATCAATTTGCATGTTAGTGATTTTCTCTTTGCTTATGTTTTTTGCTATATTATATTTTAATCCTTTTAAACTCGTCTATACTATACACCTTCCTGGGTAGTTTTAGTTAATTCAGTTGGTTTTGCTGAATCTGTCAGAGAAAAGAAATGATTTAGAAATATTTCTTTGTGGAACTCTCAGCCTCTGACATAAAGTACACATTGCTTTACTCCATAAAAATTGTAATGCTGATTTCCCTTTGCATATAATACCTCAATAAAGATGGTAATTTAAACTTTAACTGGATAGCATATATAATAGAAGCTGAATAAAAAGGTAAATTACAATAAGCAAGTTTCAAAACTATACGTTGATTGCTACTACTTAAATTTATTCTAATGCAGCAGGCATCATGTGATTAAAAAGTTCAAGGACAAGAACTGAACAGACTTTTCAGAACTGGCATTATTTTTACAAGTGAGAGAAATACGCTGTACTTTTCTGGGAGGAAGGAAATCCTGTGAATCTTTAACTTCAAATCAACTACAGGCTGAAAATGTTTATTTGGGGGATTCATTTTCCATTGAACACACACACCTCTCCCATTTCCTTGCATTTTGCATTTAAAAGAAGTTGTTTTGGTTGCTACCTTTTTTTCTTGTTACCTAGTTCTACTTTTTCTCATGGCTTAAAACATATTTCAAAGACAACACTAAAAGTTCTCTAGGGACTGGTGTTGCTTTGTTGAGTGATCATTGAACATATTGCAATGGAAAATCCCTGCAGGTGATAGAAAATGTGTACATATATTTAAATACATAAAATATGTATTTTCTTTATTTCATCCATCTTTCATATTTTTAAGTATGGGTTTATTTAGCATGCTGGCCCCAAAATGATGGAATCATCTTGGGGGTATATTTCAAGAATGACAATTTAAAATTGATGATGAAAATAATTGGATTTATGAATTCTTTGGAA
The DNA here is from genome assembly GCF_963455305.1 of Plecotus auritus. Lineage (NCBI taxonomy): Eukaryota > Metazoa > Chordata > Mammalia > Chiroptera > Vespertilionidae > Plecotus > Plecotus auritus. The sequence goes on from NC_137777.1 coordinate 44,084,026, forward strand.
ACTAGGGAATAAGTCTTAACAACAACAGAAAAGCCAGTAGAAGAATACATAAAATCCAATCTAAGATATCCTTCTTTCATTAACTAGGTTTTAAATATTGTTAAGCATCATGATGTTCATAAGCTTGGATGGCTTAAAAATTGAATACTAATGCAGTCACTTACTTAAACTGAGAGATAATCCTATCTAATAAAGAGGGAATATGCTAATTGACCATCACTCCGTCACAAAGATGGCTGCACCTACAGCTGAGGCCAAGTTACAATAAGGAGCCTTAAGGAGCAATCAGCAGGGACCTGAGGCTACACCCTCCCCCACCCCCATGGGGCTTGACAGGGGAACTCAGGCCACACCCGCCCCCTGCCTGGCGTCAGGCTGGGGGACCTCAGGCCGCACCTCCACATCCCAGTGCCAGGCCAGGGGACCTGAGGCCACAACCCCCCCCTCCGCCCCCAGCGGGGCTTGATGGGGGACCTCAAGGTGCACTTCCCGTGCTGGTGCTGGCTAGGGGACCTCAGGCTGCTCCCCCCGCCCGAGCACTACACTGGGGACCTCAGGCCATGCCCCCCCACCAGGTGGTGCTTGACAGGGGACTTTAGGCCGTGCCCCCCACTCCAATACCAGGCCGTGGGACCTCAGACCGCAACCCCTGCCCGGCGGGGCTTGACAGGGGACCTGAGGCTGTGCCCCCCATCCATTGGGGCTTGACAGGGGACCTTAAGGTGCACCCCAAGTGCTGGGTTGGGGGAACTCAGGCCATTCCCCCCATACCAGCACCAGGCTGGGATACCCCAGGCCACACCCCCTGCCCCAGCACCAGGCCAGGGGACCTGAGGCTGCGCCCCCCTACCTGGCAGTGCTTAACAGGGGACCTCAGGCCGCGCCCCCCACCCTGGCGTCAGGCTGGGGGATCTCAGGCTGTGCCCCCCGCCCCGGCGCCAGGCTGGGGACCTCAGGCCGCGCCCCCCACCAGGTGGGGCTTGACAGGGGACTTCAGGCCACACCCCCACCCTAAAACCAGGCCAGGGGACCTCAGACTGCACCCCCATCCAGCGGGGCTTTACAGGGGACCTCAGGCTGTGTCCCCCACCCAGTGAGGCTTGACAGGGGACCTCAAGGTGCAACCCCAGTGCTGGGTTGGGGGAACTCAGGCCACGCCGCCCGCCCAGCAGGGCTTGACAGGGGACCTGAGGCTGCGCCCCACTACCAGTGGGGCTTGATGGGGGACCTGAGGCTGCACCCCCTCCCTCCCGGTGCTGGGCTGGGGGACCTGAGACTGTGCCCCCCCACCTGGCAGAGCTTGATGGGGGACCTCAAGGCATGCCCCCGACCCTGGTCTGGGCTGGGGGACCTCAGGCCACGCCCCCTGTCCTGGCGCGGGGCTAGGGGACCTGAGGCTACGTCCCCTGCCCCGCAGGGCTTGACAAGGGTGGGACTGGCCGAGTCTGGATCTAGCCCAATGCGGGGGGGGGGGGGGGGCGGCTGGGTCTGGATCTCACACGATTTTGAGGCGCATGTGGGTGGGCGGGGACTTGACTCTGGATCCCGTGGTGCGCCCCAGACTCTGACAGGAAGAAGGTTTTCATATACATTTTATTAATTTTCTTTCATCTCTGTCACTTCTATTACAGAGAAAGGGCAGATAGCAATATTAAATTATTTCCTCTAATTAATCCCCTTTTAATGTGCACAAATTTTGTGCACTGGGCCACTAGTTTGTATATAAAAGAAATATGTGCTATTATTTCTATCGACATTTCTAAGGCCAAAGATTCTAGATTTTATGTATAATTGTGTGTTTTTATTTGGTTTGAAAAGAAAGGCAGGGATATTAAAAATTAGGGTTTTCCATTTGTTTAGACGCCACTCATTCAATCATCATTTACCTCGTGGTTGTATTTACACTTTGATGTGTTTCACTGTTAGACGGGCAGTGCTCTGGGATGGGAAACGGTCGCAGGTAGTCATATAGGGATAGGCAGAGCCCATAAAGTGCTTTACAGTAATTCCCTTCTATTTACCTGTGAAAACAGAAGCTGTAGTGAGGGTTTAAAACACCCCTTTTCCAAAACAATGAAACAAAATAGACAAACTACCACCACCTACACAAAATGCCAATGAAAAGACTTGAGAATACATTTCTGAACTCCTGCCTGTATGTTCTGTGCTCTTTTATTGATTTCAGAGAGAGGAAGAGAAAGGGAGAGAGATACATAAACATCAGTGAGAGAATCGTTGATCGGCTGCCTCCTGTATGGCCCCTACTGGAGATCAAGCCTACAACCTGCACATGTGCCCTGAGCAAAAATCAAACCAGTGACCTCCTGGTGGATGAGCTGATACTCAACCAACTGAACCATGTTGGCTGGGTGGGAGTATGGACATTATAGCAATATTATTTATTCCATCTCATGAGCACTGACTACCTTTCTGTTTATTTGTGTCTTCTGACTTTCATCAATGCCCTATAATTGTCAGTGTACTAGTAAGGTCTTTTACCTACTTGGTTTAAATGTATTCCTAGGTATTTTATTATTCTTGATGCCATTATAAATACTGTTGTTTTCTTAATTTTTTCATATAGTTTGTTGTTAGTACATAAAAATGCAACAAATGTTGTCTTAATTTTGTATCCTGCAACTTTACTAAATTCATTTATTAGTTCTAACTGGGTGTGTGTGTGTATGTGTGTGTGTGTGTATGGTGTTTAGGATTTTCTGTGTGTGTGTTTGTGTGTGTGTGTATTATTAAGGGGTTTTATGTATGTTATCTTTAAATAAAGACAATTTTAGGATACCCTTTATTTCTTTTTCATGCCTAATAGCTCTCGCTAGGACTTCCAATACAATATTGAATAGAAGTCAAGAAAGTAGGTATCCATGTCTTTTCCTCCTGTCTTAGAGAAAAGTTTTAGCTCTTCGCTATTGAATATGATTGTATGACAGTCAGTATTTGAAACTGACTCTATTCTAGATCCAGGGGGATATTTAAAAAAGACAGATAAAGATATTTTCTTCATGAAATTTACATTATTTGAGGGGAAAGCAATAAACAAGTGGGGAAAAAACAAGATAACAAGATGATTTCAGAGAGTTTTAAATGCAATTCAAATAAATGTGTGGCAGGGATTTCAGCTGAAGGTATTATTTTTGACTGATTAGGGCTGATAAGATCTCTTTGAGGAAGTGATATTTGAGTTGAGGTATATAACTCAGTCACCATACATTAATGTAAATGTAAGCAAAAACACTGACAGATATCCATTAAAGCTAACTGTGACATACACTCATTAAATTGTGTTTTAGAAGGGAAAATAGAAGAAGCCTCGAGTAGGGTAGTTAGACTTCATAGGACATGTTAGTCTTAAAAATGTGTTGGAACCGAATAGGAAGAAGCCAAAGTGTTAGGGATAATAGAGTGAGAGCATAGATGTGGAAATGACTGTGACATGACTATGGATATTAAGGCTAATTTGTCACACCAAAAAACAAAACAAAACAAAACAAAAAAAACCCAAGTGGAAGAATTGTCTCTATAGATGTAGTAATCCCCAGAACTGTTATTTTGTGCATATGTTCCGTAGAAAGTAAAATTTGGGATATAGTGTTTTGTTTTTAACCTGAAAAGTCTAATCCCTGCCTATAGATAAGTTTATTAGGGAGTGGTAGGAAATAGAGATGGATAAAAGCAAACTAGAGCCATTCTAATGGGTGCCTTCAGAGCCAGTAAACGAGGCTTTCTTGGATTATTATATTGAAGGACTAAAGCGGCATTATAGTGTTCTCTGTATGACCACTTAACAGTTAATGTTGGAAAAGAATGAATGGGTCAGAAAGGCAGGTACCTAAGTCCCAAAATTTCTTATAAAATATATTAATTATTGCTAACTCTGACATTAATGACAAAAGATAATGGCATTACTAACAGTGTAGCAGCATAATGTGGTATAAAGGGCATAGGCCTAACAGGCCAGTAAATCTATGTCTACCATTAACTGGTTGTGTGACTATAAATAGGTCATTTTACATCACTTGGGTTTAGTTCTTTTATTTTTAAATTGACTTTTTAGGTTCCTTCTAGTTTAAAAATTCTATGATTTTGTAATGGGTGTCCTGAGATTTAGTTATAATTTGTGTTCAACCTTGCTAAAAAAAGATATGAAAGTAAAAGGATTTGCATTTCATAATATTTGGGGTTGCATATTCTGAGCCTTCTTAAATTATCTGTGCCCCAGTGCGTTCCTCCATTAGTCCTCACTTGTGGACCTCATGAAGGAGAGTGGGTTTGCCTCCTGGTAATCCAATGGCTTTGTTTCCTTTTCCCACTTACCTTGAAAGCTGTTCACATTACATTGTGTATGCCTCACATGGAATTCAGGACACCATTAAATAATATAAAATAGTTATTTGTGATTTATATCAGATACAATGTTAGAATGGTGTGTGCTTCATGAATGAATCAAAGACTTAGGGATTGATTAATTCATGGCTGAGTCTTTTAAAGGAAGAGGAATCCAGTTGTGTAGACCTGTAGAACAGCTTGTCATATTGCTGGAATCTTAGCATTGCTATATTTCTAAGCTTTTCTCTGCTCTTCATCACTGACTTTAAAAGGGGATAATGTAGCCGAAACCAGTTTGGCTCAGTGGATAGAGCGTCGGCCTGTGGACTGAAAGGTCCCGGGTTCGATTCCGGTCAAGGGCATGTACCTTGGTTGCGGGCACATCCTCAGTGGGAGGTGTGCAGGAGGCAGCTGATCGATGTTTCTAGCTCTCTATCCCTCTCCCTTCCTCTCTGTGAAATATCAATAAAATATATTTTTTTTAAAAAGGGGGGGATAATGTAATGAAGTAAAAAAAAAAAGTGTTAGTGAATTCATTAAGAATTCTGAGCTGATATGTAATTAAATACCATATATGTTTCATTTTTACTTTTCAGAGAGTACCACACTTTTCATAAGAAATCTGTGTGCTCCATATCATAATTCCATTAAAATAATGTTTTTGTCTGTTTAAATGATATATAACTTCCAGGAAACACACTTTTTATCCTTAAAAATCAACTACAGTTTTGTGTATTTAGAATATAATGTAAATTAGTAGCACATTGATCTAATTGACACCAAGACAAGTTGGGTCAGGAGAAGAAAAAAAATCCTATTCAATTAAATAATCCATGTTTTTTATCATATAAAATACAGACAAATAATTAACTTTTTCCAAGCATGCTCCTCTCCTCCCCACAAAACAATTGTATGTTTTGAAACTTTTTCAACCTATAAATATGCACTTAGTCAACTTACACCCACATATGGAATATGTAGCAGTATCTATTGAATTCAAGGAATATGATTTCAAACTCTCCATGCTCTAGTGCACATGCACACATCCCCATAAGTTGTAAATAGCTGTTATCACTTGTTAGGATAACTTAATTAAACTTGCTTATTAAAAACCTTTAATTCGTTAGTGATAAAATCGTGATTAGTACATTTTCCTGCTAGGTGACCTTCTAATTTAATAGAAAATGAATTTTTAAATGGAGAAAAATGCCTGTGGCAGAGATTTTGTGCTAGTGAATAGAGTTTGCAATACACATAGGGATATATTTGAGCCTAATTAGTAAGGGTGCAAATGAATTTTTATTTCATACACCAGAAGTGTCATTGATGAACCACGATGAGGAATTTGAAATGCATTCAGATTGGCAGTGTGAACTGAAATCTGTGGGAAAATCACAAGCTAATTCATTGATTGCCCCTTGGAAATTACTGCTGTTAATTGTTAGGTAATTAACATGGAGCTACAATTATATTGGCCTAAGGGGGTGATTAATGTTTCAACATGTCACATTAGTGGAGGCTGGATTTTCAAAGCTTTTCTTTTCACATGGTTTAGGAGACAGATGGTATATTGTATATGGATTTTTTTAAAAAAAAACTAAAGTTTATGCTGAGAGCAACTGTGTGAATTTTCTGTTCTTGAGCCTCCTTTTATAGATAAGAATTTTAACATAAGTATTTGATAACTTTTTGACATAATGTAATATTTGCTATCACTATCCCTCTACCTAAAAATATATTGTTAATAGGAAAGTTATGCTAATTTTATGTATTGGTATAAAATCAAAACTGTCTTAAATTTGAGGAGTTGGCATTTTTCTTTGTGACAGGTCTTAAATTATTTAGTGATGGCAGGAAGAAAAAGAATTGTACAACATCATATTTATAACAATCAATATAATTTAAGCAGAAACCAAATAAACCATGCTGAACAAATACATTTAGTAACAGTAATATGGAGCACATTAATATCTCTATCTTTCAGCATCTCACTACCTCTGTCACCTTTTATCCCCTTAAATTTCATTCCCAGTACTCCAACCCTATTTTAGCCCCATTCATTGTGCCATGGATTTTTCAGAATTATCCTATCAAGCTACATTGCTCCCTAAATATCAAAGCCAAAAATGAATGTATAGAATGGATCAAATCAATTGCTTAGTTAGAGAGGACCTATGCAAAACAACATTAGTCATTACAAAGTTAGCTTGGGATATTACATTAGGAATTAAGGATTTGCCTATGCCAGTACTTTCTATCTTAATATCATGGTTTGTTAAACCAACTTCGGGTGCAGCTTTCTAGTGATAAAAATAACTATGAAATAATCATATCTAAACTATAGTTACTTCTACAATTGAGAAAATCATTTTTTATTCTGCAAAATTAATTTTATTTGAAAATTAATCAACCCTTTATTGATCCCATGCATGCAGACGTGGATTTCTAGAGCATAATTTTGTAGCGCATCTGTTTTCATCTGAAATGGTTAAAAGAGTTTTCAACGTATTTTAATTTTTAATAAAGTAAATGTGGTATGTTAGCTCTGGTAAAAAGATACATTCAATACTAAAACCTAAGTGAGTTCCAAAAAGTTCTTAAGGTCTCCAAAGATGGCTTTAAAAAAATCCAATTAGGCATATTATCTAAAAAGGCAGAATGGATTTCTAGAAGTTCAAAGAACAGCTTCTTTTATAATTTTTGCTCTGTGAAAATTTGAGACGTCATCTTTCTTCGTAGCCCCATACTGAGGTCTTTGTTATGACTGCAGTCTCTAGCTTTTATATTGATTTGTACTCCTTCAACAAATGACAGAAATCTTTATTATCTACAGCTGAGCCATCTATTAACTTTTAATGTCCATTAAAACAAAACAAAAAATGTGCAAAAAAAAAAAAAAAAAAAAAGCCAGGACTTGTAATTTAGCCTTTAAAAAGAGAGGATTACTGAAATCTTGATTTTAGACAACCCTGTATTCAGATCTTTCTGCATTTCTTTTATATTCAAAATCATTGCAATGTTCAGATGCCTCTTTCACTGCCAAGTTGACATCTCACCCCAGCTCCTCTTTTCTTTGCTTATTAGAATTTTACTCCACAAAAATGCTTTTTATGCTGGAAATATCAGACTATGTAGTGAGGCTAAGTTAGGTGCATACATTTTTATTGGAGGAAAACTTTCATCAAATGTCTCTTTTCATTCTGTTTTAATATCAGGCTTAAGGTGAAACAATGGATTCTGACTTTGATTAGAACTTGTAAGCAATAAGTCAAAATTTGCATTTGAAAGTTCCCTAAAATGAAGGGTAATCTCTACTTGACTTGAACAGTAGGGGTCACTCTAATTCTTTAAAGATAAAGTGATAGGAAGATTATTAGCCACAAATGAGACTGTCCTTAAAGCTACTTTAGGGGAGCAGAAATGTCTTTTCTAAATTTAAAGATCAATTAGTAAGCGACAAATTTGTTATACTGGTATATACTATGCGCGCGCGCGCGCGCACACACACACACACACACACACACACACACACCTCTACACCTACATATACAATTAAGTAGAGTTTAAATTTAGGACTGTGGTTATCCTTAATTAGGCTTTGTTGATGTTTTAAGGATACCGTGGTTTTAATTCCTGAGTTGTCATTTGCCATTATATCCAGGACTTCAAGAAATCCCTTGACTCACCCACTTCATGAATGTTATTTGCACATTGCTATTGGTTCTCATTATTTCACCCTAATTGTAGCAATCTCCTCCTCCTCCTCCTCCTCCTCCTCCTCCTCCTCCTCCTCCTCTTCCTCCTCCTCCTCTTCCTCCCCCCCCCCTCCTCTTCCTTCTTCTTCTCCTCCTTCTTATTACTATTATGGGTGAATAGTAGTCATAAAATTGTTTAAATTTATGTATGAAATAAAAAATTTGAAATTTTGTTATGAATATCAATGTTGGTTCATCATTCTTGGTGATTAGTCCAGTCTAAAATGTAGACAAAATGGACCAGTCATCAAGAATGGCAGGACACAATAAAATTTGTCATTTTCAAGTCAGTTATTATATGGTCCCAAGCCTTTGAGGAGCTCAAAGTGTGGTGGGAGAGAAGATATGAAAATAACCATGACAATCTTCTTAAATGAGGTCTGTACTGGAAATGAGAGCAAAGTTCTGGGGAAGGAGAGAGGAAAAACTGAGCCTGTCAGTATGAATCAGCAGTGGTTTTCCAGCCAGAGCGGGCTGGGGTATTTCAGGAGCACAGGTCTTTGAGGAAGCGAGTAAACCCAGAGGGATTGGGGCTCACAGTTCATGATTACGATATTGTATTTGACGGGAAGGGTCATGACAATGAATGGGCATGAAGTTCATCAAGGATTTGATACACTTTGTTTATTAATTTTTAGTTAGTTCCATGCGAATTGAGGATCTGACACTGCAAGATTTCATTCTATTTAAAAAAGAACACCACCTTTAGCTAGCTGTTTATTATCCAAAAATGACTTTTCAACGGTCAGGTTAGACAGTTACTCTTTATTCATTAATTGAACACACATTTATTAAGTGCCTACTATAGGCAAGGCATGGTTTTAAGTGTTAGGTGTACAGGAATCAACAATATAGGTAAGAAGACTTCTCTCACACAGTTTACATTCTAGAGCTAGGAGATAGATGGTAGAGAAGAAACATGGTTGAGGTGATGTAAGATAGTGCAAGTGCTGTGCAGAAAGCACAGTGCAGGGGATGGGGTGTGACTGGGAGAGCAGAGCCACTGTGCATAACTCAGGTAGAGAAGGCCTCTAGAGAAGGAGGCAAATGAATGTCACGTGGATGATGAAAAGCATCCTAGCTAAGTGGGGATTTGGAGGACCCCCGTTTAAGGAAGAGAGAATAGTAAGTAAAAAAGACATTTGAGAAAAGGGAACCCTCATGCACTGTTGAGGGGAATGCAGATTGGTGCAGCCACTGTGGAAAGCAGTATGGAGTTACCTCAAAAAATAAAAAAAGGAACTGCCTCTTGAGCTCACGATTCCACTGCTGGGAATTTATCCAAAGAAACCCGAAACACTAATTCAAAAGAATATATGCACCCTTATGTTCATTGTAGCATTATTTACAATAGTCAAGATTTGGAAGCAGCTCAAGTGTCCATCAGTAGCTGAGTGGATAAAAAAGCTGTGCTACATTTCCACAGTGGAATCCTACTCGGCTGCGCAAAAGAAGGAACTTTTACCTTTTGCAAGGGCATGGAGGGACCTGGAGAGTATTATGCTAAGTGAAATAAGCCATTCAGAGAAAGACAAGTACCATATGATTTCACTTATATTTGGAACCTAATGAACAAAATAAACAAAACAGAAACATTCTCATAGATACAGAGAACAGACTGACAGCTGTCAGAGGGGAAGTGGCTTGGGGGACTGGGTGAAAAAGGTGAAAGGATTAAGCAAAAAAAAATATATATATATATATACCACCTAATAGACACACACACACACACACACACACACACACACCCCATTTGAGACAACATGGATGGATTTTGAGAATATCATGCTAAGCAAAATAAACCAGACAGAAAAAATAAAGAACCATATGACTTCACTCATATGTGGGTTATAAAACTGAAAGCAACAAGTGGTGGTTATCAGAGGTTTGGAGTTTAAGGGGTGGGTAGTAAAGGGGTCAAATGTATGATAACGGAAGAGGATTTTACTTTGGGTGGTAGGCACACAATGCAATATACTGATGATGTATCATAGCATTGTACACTTGAATCCTATATCATCTTATTAACCAATGTCTCCCTCAATAAACTTAAGTTTAAAAACTTGAAAGCATTTTAACATTAAACATTTTGAGAATTGCCATAATGATTTCTCTTCTCCACTTGGAGGCAGATACACAGTGAAGCAATTTTGACTATAGAATCTGGTGTCCATCTGATCTGAATTTAAAAGTCTGCTCAATCTCTCACAGTACCTTTAGGCAAATTATTTAATTATTCTTGACCCTCAACTTTTCAGCTGTAGAAGATAATACAGTGATGCAACTTTTAGCAGCGTGCCCAAAATATAGGTGGTTTATAAGCAGAGCTTACCATACCTTCTTCTGAGTCATCTCTTCTGCGGTATGGGACAGTGCCACCTACCAAGCCAGTATGGGTTTTTTGTTGTTGTTAATTCTCAAATAACAAGTGGATTTAACTTTGCCATTAACTCTTTTTTCACATTCTTTTTTTTTTTTAATGTAATCCTCACCTGAGGATATTTTTCCATTGATTTTTAGGGAGAGTAGAAGAGAGAAAAACAGAGAAACATCAATGTGAAAGAAACACATAGATTAGTTGCCTCCTGCACAAGCTCTGACTGGGGCCTGAGCCAGGGAAGAGCCAGCAACCAAGGTACATACCCTTAACTGGAATCGAACCTGGGACCCTTTGGTCTGCAGGCCGACGCTCTACCCACTGAGAAAAACTGGCTAGGGTCTTTTTTCACACTCTTAATTCAAAATAAGATAGAGAAGATCAATATAGAGTAAAAGCTGATCAGTAGGAAGGGAATATGTTATTTGTTGTCAGTTATTCCTAATTAATTCTTAATAATTCCTAATGTCATTGTTAATTTATAAGATAAAAATCCAACATATTTCAGGTTTGTGTAAGAATGATTATGCTTTGGATAAATAGTATTGTAGATTTGTCCAAATTTTTAAGTTAAGGAACTGCCAAAATAGACTATTTTTCTAGGCCTGCCAATTTTGAGTGAGTCTTTTAAAATCACTTAGCTAGCTCCTGTTGTCATTGCTTTACCTCTGGTTTATTTGTAGACATTGCGTCTAAATAAGACTTCTCTTATCCCATAACTAAAACATTTCCTTTGGCTCTTGCATTTCCAACAATCCTGTTCTTAACTTTTCTCCCTACTTCTTTTGTTGACAATATATCTCTTACTATTGAGCCTCATTGCCGATTCCCTAAGCCTCTTCTTCAAAATAAATCCTCTGACCTTCTTTTTCTAAAATCTAATGACCAAAACAGACTTCTCACCAGTCTTCCAAGTAATCTTATCTTTTCTGTCACGGACTGTATAAATCTCCTCCTGCCACAGGCAAACTGACTTCAGTCATGTTTTGTGAATATTTACCACAGAACCTCCTTGTAAAATGGCGGCCAGTCGACTCTTCTTTTCTGTTTCCCAGATAACTTCCTTTTGCCTCTTCCTTTAGTTAACCTCACAGTGTATATCTGGACTGTCCCCAGGGTTACATAGGTAAACATGCTTATTTGATGGCCTTGATCTATATTTAATACATCTCTGTGCATAAAATAAAGAGATACATTGTTATTGCAGAAAGAAACCTTACCAATAGTGTAATTTAATCTTTATTTTACATAAGAAAATTGAAACATGTGTAATTAAGGTCCAGATCTGCATTATTCTTACTCTACTTTCTTTGCAGTTCACAGAAGATCCTAAAGGGATGGCGTGAGGGCTAGCTAGCTCCAACAGCAGCTGGGCTGTGTTTGGCCCTGGTGGAGACATTTACATATCGTTAGATATTTCCTAACTTTAATGTTCTGAGATTTCATATAAAACTCTGAATTTCCAGATTCTCTTAGAAGTCAGATTATTTGGTAATGTTGGACTCTCATGTCTAAATGGTGATACTTGGTTACAGTTTAGTGGAAGCAGCTGCATTAGAGAGTGTGTGCTCTCCCATTGGCCAGTTCCAATTATCCTCTAGCATTTCACACTCTTCTCTTTATTATTTATTTATATTACTTGCCTGGCCTCACAAGAATTTGAAATTTGTCATTCTTTTTCTATACCCAAGTGATTTCCACTTGAACTGATAAAAACTTAAAATATTTGGCCCAGGTCCCACATTATTGCATCAGCATGCCCCTCAGAGGTATACTGTTGACCTGTAGGTGCACATAGGCACAGTAGTGGGGCAGTGAAATTGCACAAGCATGTTCAAGAGATGTCTCTGTATAAGGCATTGAACTAGGCACTGGGGTCCCGCTGACAAAGGACTTGACTTGATTATAAAAGTGGATTTAAATATCCTCAAGAGTGGGTGCTTATTTGAATCAAAACTGTAGACAACCAGCCCAGGATATATTTAATGTTATCAATACAACATAATCATAAAGCATAAGGTTTTTTAAATTTTAATTGAATTTATTGGGGTGACATTGGTTAATAAAATTATATAGGTTTCAGGTATATGATCCTATAATATATCATCTGTGTTTTGTATTGTGTGTTCACCACCCAAAGGCAAGTCTCCTTCCATCACCATTTATCCCCCCTTTACCTTCATCTACCTCATCCACCCCCCCTTCCTCTAGTAATTACCATACTATTGTGTCTATGAGTTTTTTGTTTGTTTCTTTGCTTAATACCTTCACCTTTTTCCCCAGCCCCAACTCCCTTCCTCTCTAACAGCTGTCAGTCTGTTTTCGATATCTATGAGTCTGTTTCAATTTTGTTTGTTTATTTTGTTCATTCGATTCTACATATAAGTGAAATTATATGTATTTGTCTTTATCTGACTGGCTTATTTCACTTAGCATAATACTCTCCAGGTCCATCCAGCTTCCTTTTTTTTTTTTTTTTTTACAGCTGAGTAGTATTCCATTGTGTAAATTAACCACATATTTTTTATCCACTTATCTACTGATGGGCACTTGAGCTGCTTCCAAATCTTGGCTATCTACGTATATAAAAGCCTAAGCAACCGACTGACTGGCCAGTAGCTATGATGCACAATGACCACCAAGGGGCAGACACTCAACGCAGGAGCTGCCGAGCTGCTGTGACTTGGCAGTTGTGGTTGTGAACCAGAGAGGAGGGAGACTGATTCCAGGGTGTGTCACCCGAGAACTGCCCTCTTGCAATCCAGGACCCCTCGGGGGATGTCAGAGAGCCAGTTTCCACCTGATCCCTACAGGCCAGTCCAAGGGACCCCACTGGTGCACAAATCCGTGCACTGGGCCTCTATTTGTAAATAATGCTGCAATGAACATAGGGGTACATAAATTCTTTTGAATTAATGTTTGGGTTTCTTCACATATATTCTCAGAAGTGGAATTGCTGGGTCATAAGGCAGTTCCATTTTTTATTTTTTGAAGAAACTCCATCCTATTTTCCACAGTGGCTGCATCAGCTTACAATCCCACCAACAGTACATGAGGGTTCCCTTTAATTCTGGCCAATGTTTGTTGTTTGTTGATCTATTGATCATAGCCACACTGACAGGTGTGAGATGATATCATTGTGGTTTTCATTTGCATTTCTCTTGAGGATTTGTGACCTTGAGCATCTTTTCATATGTGTATTGGCCATCTCTATGTTCTCTTTTGAGAAGTATCTATTCAGGTCCTTTGCTCATTTTTAATTGGATTATTTATGTCTTGAGTGTTGAGTTTATAAATTTTGGATATTAACCCCTTATCAAATGTATCACTGGCAAACTAGTTCTCCCATTCTGTGGGTATAAGGTTTCTTTCATCATAGGTACCATGTAAAGCAAACAATATTAAAAGTAATCAGCCAAAAATAGTGCAAATGATAAAACTTTATTTGACCATTGGTTATTATCCATTTCAGATGAGTATTACTACTGATCATAACAAACAGAGGTGCTTCCTCATTTAATGGTATGCCAACATTTCATTTTGGAAACGTATAGGTTCTTAGAATTGTACAGAATTTGTATATCACGTGGCAAGCCCATGGACATTGCTCTGGCTAAACTAGAGTATAACTGAAGGCTAACAAACCAGCTCTTCTTTATTAACTAAACAGATGTTATTCACTCACTATTAGTATAGGCAGACATTTCAAACAATATTCTCAATTGTGATGATGGATTTTTGCAATTCTATTCTCACTCTGTTGCTCCCTTACCCTTTGACTATTGGAGGTGTCAGTCATCTGCCTATGTTATAGGTAGGACCAGTGCCTTAGAAAAAGCAAAGCCATTGTTTGCCACAGGATTTTGCCTTTATTACCAACATAATCTGATCGTTGAGGACACCAGCATCTGGCATCGTTAAGTCTTATCAGAATGCTTTCCCTTGCCATACTTTATCTTAATGATTTTGTTGAGTAAAAAACATAAGTGGAAATTATTTTTAATATCCATACTCATTTACTCTCTAGAGCATAATAATACATGGTTGGAGATGGCAGAGTATAGAAAATACAATACTTTCTATATACCATTTCCAAACTCAGTGAAATTGTTCAAATAATAGCAATGGAGTGAATTCTGGTTAATACTAGAGATGAAAAGATTCCAAAAGGTCAGGGTTCTCACTATTCCTGTTTGTTGTGTTTGGTGAGCCTGATACTTTATAAACCACATCGAAGGCCTTGCTCCTTGTCCCAGGAGCTCACAGACTAAATTACACAGGCAAGGACAGTTGTATTAGCCAAGCAGGTGGTTAGCTCCAAAGTAGATACTTTTTAAAACATTTTTAAATTTTTTACCCTTGCCGAAACCGGTTTGGCTCAGTGGATAGGGCGTCGGACTGTGGACTGAAGGGTCCCAGGTTCGATTTCGGTCAAGGGCATGTGCCTTGGTTGCGGGCACATCCCCAGTAGGGGGTGTGCAGGAGGCAGCTGATCGATGTTTCTCTCTCATCGATGTTTCTAACTCTCTATCCCTCTCCCTTCCTCTCTGTAAAAAATCAATAAAATATATTAAAAAAAATTTTTTACCCTTTTTTTTTGTCATTCTATACATTTGTTTCTCATACTTCTGTCTTCTCAAAATAAAAAATAGAGGCTAAACCTTGCCTTTGACAAGTATCAGAAAAAATTTCATTTTTGTGAAGAGACTTTGTTTAAGTAAATGTAAAACTAGACTGAATGTAGAAAAGAGGAAGATAGATTGTTACAAGCATGACTAGAAAAATAGAAAGCAATACAAAGTTGGGCTGGAGAGATGAAACTTATAACAAATGAGTCCACATAGATAAAAGGAGTGTTGAGAACTAGGAGTTGAGAACTGATTTGATAATACACACAAAGCTGATTTGCTCCAAAATGAAAACGATGGTTGGCCAAACTGAATTTATATCTGTCTGGGGGTTGTCCAGTTCTGCCTATTTATGCCCTTCTAACAAATAGCAATGATGACTTTTGGGAAAGCATTTAATAAAATATATTTCCTAGACTTTGTTTAGTCCAATCTTTTCTGAAATTTCTCTTGCATGGAGAGTAGCTTGCTCCAATAATTAGGTAAGCTTGTTTTTGTTTTGTTTTGTTTTTTACTGTTTATTATAATTTGTAAAAGTTTCATATTTGGTAAGAAAATGAACAGGTTGCATATCTAAATTAAAGGGATATCTTCCAATTCACTTATGCTTTAAAATTACGATTTTTTGGAAGGATTAGTGACTGTAAGTACATAAGCATTTTCTCTGTTACATCTGACATCTGGCCTTCCTAAAAATAATAGTTTTGCAATTTCTCTTACATTTAAAATATTTTATTTCCCTTAATTACTTTAGTTTTTGAAAGAATTGTTCCTTAATTCCACTTTTCAAATTATGACAGGTCATAATATGTAACAGGGATTAAACTAAATGTGTATTAGAAGAGTAAAGAATTCACTGGGGCAAGACTAATCATCATTTAGATTATCAGTAGAAGATGATTAATAAACAATGGATGGCGTGACAAGTTCAGTTGATGCTCTGTTTGGGTAGCCAAATGTTTTAGCTTTTACAAATGAAAAAAAAATCCCTAAGCAGCTTATGGGGGAAAGTAATCATTCAAATTACAAACTTAGGAATTTCAAATTACATACTTCATCAAGTTGAACCTATTGTAATGTACTGAGTAGATTTGGTATAACAGAGTGAAATAATTACTTAGTGTTTCAAGTAAATAGGAAACAGTCTCCTTGGGCTTGCTGTTTGTTTTCTATATGATTGCTTCTATAGATAACTTGGGGGAAAATTGCTGAGAATGTATCTCTGAAAGTATGTTCAAGAGTAAGCATTTATACATATATTTCCTTAGCCAAAAATTTCTTTGGCCAAGATAAAATTTTTTTGAAGTACTACTTTTTTAGAAATCTCTTTTAGAAAAAAAATCTGAAGAGGTGATACAGAAAATATAAGGAAAATGTAATTTCCAAGTAGATTCTCTTAAATAAAGCTGGAAATTTGGCTGAACAGGGTTTTCCAACAAATGGTCTGCATGTGTGCACTTGAACTTATAATCTTACCATTATACTATATTACATATACTAAACCCATTTTAATTTTTTAAGGATAATTAAGAGCAAAAACTGTGGTTGGACAATCTGGGCTCAAACCCTAGTTTACCACTTAAATAATAATGTTGGACAAATTATTAAGTTTTCCAAGGCACAGTCTTTTTATCTGTATACACCTACCACATTATCACTATTTTTGTAGCAATGACAGAAGGGTATAAAACATTTAGATTTATGCTTAAGATATATAATGCACCTAGTTCATAGTAAATATAGGTTCTTTTATTATTATTATCAGAGTAATTTTTTATTTGTTAATATGTTATCATTTTAAGTCCTACTCAATTATCTCAGACCCTCGAAAGAGTACAGAAACTGTCCTGGTTCATATTTTGTTTTTAATTCTATAAAACCAGGCTTGAAAAATTAACACTGTTGTGAAATACAAAATTTTTTCTAAGTGAATATGCCCTAGGTGTCCTCCCTCACTTCCTGCAAATACTTTACTAAACTCTAGGTTTCAAAGTAGCTCTTCATGGAAATTAGTTAGCAGGTTAGGTTACTTGAAATTTTTAATATTAGCCTCACTGGCATCATGTACTTTCTATGGCTATTGTGAGAATAATGAATTTTTCTGGAGTTCCATTACACCCTATAATGCTATGAAAAATTATGGAGATTTCCATGGTTATTGAAAGAAATTAAGAAATCATTATCGCTCAAGTTTGGACTCTGAAATAAGTGACATATTGTCAGTCATCCTTATCTTTGGGGGACTTAATATGGCTAAACTTTACTTATGTGATAATGTTAATAATATTA
Organism: Plecotus auritus; assembly: GCF_963455305.1. Classification (NCBI taxonomy): domain Eukaryota; kingdom Metazoa; phylum Chordata; class Mammalia; order Chiroptera; family Vespertilionidae; genus Plecotus; species Plecotus auritus. Next base: position 44,101,416 of record NC_137777.1, read on the forward strand.
CTCTAGCAATAACTTGTTACTGCAGGATAAATATTACTAGAATGCCAAATGGAAAATCTAGCTCTCTGGGAAGGGGACAGCATTAAAATATTAATGTCACAAATTGCAGTAGGGACTTAATAATGAAGAGGAGCTATTACTGTTCTTAATATTGAATCTATGAAATTAAATGAAAGTAAACCCATTCACATTAAAGGCTCTGAAACTGTGTGTTGGATAAAAAGGACTCTGAGCTCTGAAACTGTGTGTTGGGCAAAAAGAATTGCAGATTAATCCAGATAATTTATTTATTTTTGATATCTTAAAGTTTATGTCATATTGTCCTCTGCTATACTCCTTTTGTGTTGATATTAAGGCCTCAAATACTTTCTTTTTAAAAAATTCAGTTTCTTTGCTTTAAGAAAGCAAAATAGCAATTCAGTCTTTTAAATGGGTCTCTATAGGAGAAGGTGAGGGCCAATTCCTACCTGTATTCTGTTGACATTTTCTTCTGGCTGACAACTTAATAAAGGAATGATGGTAGATTAGGGGAGACAGGCTAAAAGAGACTTTCTGATTTGACACTGCTATATTTTACACAAAATTTATGGCACAACACTGAGTAGATATAGCTTTGAACATATCTTTGCAATCTGAAGCAGATATATATTGCCACCTTGAAACTTGTGTGAAGTTAATAACTAATAATTCACAGATGGTTTTTAAACCACTTCTATATAAACAAGAGGAAGAAATACAGGCAGGCAGGGATATGAAAAAAAGCCTACAAAATCATACAGGATATATGGATGGGTAAGCAAATTCTTATTGTTTAAGTATTGGGGTTGACCTCTGTTAGAAGCCCATACCCTTCATGAGAAACCAGATTTTCACATTACTGTTTAAATCTTCGGCAGTCTTAAATATCCATCAATTCTCCAGCTGTACCAGGGAAACTTTACCTGCTGCAGCAGGTCCTCACAGAGAAGGCAATTCCTAAATATGTTTAATGAATATATGTATTGTTGAATAAATTACTAGTGGGAAATTATCATGTATTCATTTAAAATATTTATGAAATTCTAATGCTATCCCAGGCTCTAAAATATAAAGATTAAAATAATCAACAAATATTCTTGGACAGTTGAGTTACTTGGTATTAGTTGGTATTCATGTCAGTATTAAATGCTTACTTTCTTACTGTTTGGGTTACAGTACCTTCAGCAAATTTATGTGATTTAAAACTTTTGTAACCACTCCATCCCTTTGTCTAAGCACCACATTGAGTAAATGGTATGATCATCATTTGAAGCCAGGATGTTCTATCATCAAGTTCAGGCTCTTCACAATTATGTCAAACAATCTCCTACACAGATAGCCCTGCATTAGGCACTTTCTATACATTTTGTGTATGTGTTTATAGGTACTTTATAAAATAGACATGTTTAATTTAATTATTCCCAAATCTTTTTTGAGGTGATTAGAGTAATATTACTAACTCTATTTTATGGATTAAGATATAGAAGAAATGTCTAAAGATTCCAGACAGACCTTTATTCAACCCCAAGCCCACCCCATCCAGCCCCAACTGTTTCCAGCTGGAGAACAATTTAGCTGTGACTGGCCATGCACCAACTTTCCCAGCATCTGTGGGGATTAGTGTCTTAGTCCTCAAGGGGTGGTCTGGGCAGGACCCTAGAGCATCCACTACATCATTTAGAGCCTATACATTCTCCAGGTTCAGCTCAATTATCATTTTCACATGGAATTCTCTTCTGGCCTCCATAACTGGTGGTCAAAACCTCTTTTACAGGCTCTCAGGACACCATGTACCTTCACTTTGTAGTTTTTATCAGAGTTACAGTCATTTTATTTGTGAGTTAATTTAATTGTCTGTCTTCCACGCTAGTTCTCACATTCCATTAGAGCTTGGGTAGTGACTGTTTTTGCCCAACATTAGATCCCAGAGGCAAGTCCAATGTCACGTACATGGTAAAAGGAGAGGAGTAGAAAGGACTGGCAAGAGCCCAGCAGGGCACAAACTAAACAAATCAGGGTCTTTTACACAGGACTACTGGTGTCAACAAAGTGGAAAACTTTTTCCTACATCTTGACTTGAACAAGATGGAAGAGGCCAGAATGAGGACACTCGCAATAAGAACCACAGGCATGGGGTAGCCAGAGTCCTATATTTTATCTCTGTTGGGACTGATTCTGGAACTGGTCCTAGTAATGGATAAAGTAGACAGGAAAAAAGAGGTACGGCCTACTGTTTGAGTGGGCATAAGTCACTGTATGGAAACTCAGGTGGACAGTGGCTCCACATGCAAATAACCTTCTTCGTAGTTTCTGGACACAACATCTCAGATCACTTACCTCTATAAGTAATCCTAGTCATGAGAAAACCTTTCAGTGACTTCTTGCTCTCTTTTTCAGAGCTCACAATAAATGAACTGTGTCTTTTTCCAAATTTCCTAGAAACTTCTACAGGTGGCAACTCAAGGTTATTGTCAAAACCAAGCATGGAGGACAATCCTTCTAGGGACACCTCTAGGCTGTGCTAGTTTTTCGAGAACATATTTGAGCTTTCCTAGAGTTGTATTGCTATGTAATGATTGTACTATTGCTCTTGTGTCATTATGCAGTATCCTATAACCAGATACTCATTTGATTCATTTTCCTTTGTCATCAGGCAGACCACCATTCTGTTTATATTCCACTAATTAAGACTGGATTATCCTATTATCTACGGGTGCTTCTGCAAAAATTTACATTGTAAAAGAGCCCCCTCATCCTAAACTCTCCAGAAATCAACCCCCTGTTCAGTAAGAGAAATGAATGTCTGACTTTGATGGAGCAAACCTATGTGACCTGAGTCAGAGAACCTGAGAAAATTCTTTCATTACAGAAAATGTTCAATATACTCTAAACCAGTTTAATTTGGTCTAGATTAGAACTAACACTTCATTTTTATAACAAATATTTTGAAATAATCCTTACTATTCTGAAATAAAATTCATTCATATATTATCAAAATACATGATAAATCAAAATGAATCAGTCTACTAATTTTATTATAAAGGGTAATAAGAGAAGATAACATATATAAAAGCCTAAGCAACCGAACGACCGAATGACCAGTCCACTGATCGCTATGACCCTCACTGACCACCAGGGGGCAGATGCTCAACACAGGAGCTGCCCTCTGGTGGTCAGTGCGCTCCCACAGCCAACCTCCCACAGTCCCACCCCCGGCCGGCCCTGATAGGGCCAGCTGGCCCAGGGGAGGGACCACAGGAGGTTTGCCAGCTGGCCCCATTGGCCCTGATCAGAACCCCCGTGGCCCCTTCCCCTGGCCAGCCAACCCCCCGCGGCTCCTCCCCCTGCCAGCTAACCTCCTGTGGCCTCTCCCCCAGCTAGCCAACCTCTCTCGGCCCTGATTGGCCCTGATCACCAGCCAGGCCGAGGGACCCCACCCATGCACGAATTCATGCACCGGGCCTCTAGTCTTTAGTAAAATAATGTATTTTTAATTTCCAAAAGCTTGGTCATTACTATAATGAGAGACAGGTAGTCAGAGGCTACCGTTTGTAGAAATACTCTGCCTTACAGACCAAGACTACACAGCCATGTTTATTGACAACTCAAGTATCACCTGCAGCCTTGCCTTTAATCACCTGTCATTTGAAATGGTGATTAACTCTTGGTAAAACTCCAAGTAAGGTAAAGTCCAATCTTCCTTTGATTTGCATGGTACATGCATTTCTGGAAATCCAATGTATGTTAAAAACCTGCCCCCCCCCCACCACACCATACTTTGAATTTATATATCAAGTGGATCTTATTTCTAAGCTAAGTTTAAGTGAGCTCTTCATATATATAAACACCTGGTAGGACATTTAAAAACTGTGTGCAGCTATATTACATTGCAAGACATCAGCAATCTCAGACCCCAAATACGTAAGTGGCATAGAATCACACTTCATTGTTCAACCCAGAATATCACTACAGATTTCCAAATTGCTTCTTGAAAATAGTGGTTGAGAACCACTCTTTTAGAACCTCTGAGGTCCCTTTTGGCTCAATGCATGTACCCAAATTGTCTGTCCAGAGGGGATCAGCTTTACTGGTTGCGAGAGATCCTTGCACCCATAATCTCAACAAATAAATAGCCTTTGTACAGACAAACATGTGTGCATGAGTGTGTATTGTACAATAAGAAAATTGTTGGGTAATTTTTGAATGTATATAGTAGATACTGTTATAATTTATAAAGTAATATTAAATCTAAAATCTTTTTAATATCTGTGCCAAACTTTTTTGATTACATATTATATTAGCTCAGAATTAATCAAAGATTCATCTATTATCATGTAGAGGATCATGAAAATTCATGAAGTACAAAGGGAACCTCACAACCAGAATTATTATATGTGTTGACATTTGAGTAATAATTATAAAGAGAAAGTTGATTTGCTATCAATAAAGTAATAAAGATAATAATATCAACATGAGGGCCGGAATAAAAAGTAGAGAATCACACTATAATGGCCACAGTTTTTAGCAGATAAATGGAAGCCATGCAGTAGCAGGTGACAAGTTACTTAGGAGGTATATCAGCAGCTGAAGTGTCCCGAAGGCTGTCAGAAATGCTATTGATTAGTCAATGATCGATTTTTATCAATGTTAGTAGGGTGAAGAGGCCAAATAGCCTTCTTCCCTCTCTTTTTTTAATGCCCCACTGCCCTCACAACTCATGGATACACTTAAGGTTTTAAAAACTAAACAACTCATGAGTTTTAATAAAATCACTATATTTGCTAGCAAATATATGAAGCTGCTTAGTTGGTTTGGGTTGCATCAAAAAGGTGACAAGTTGATTAAGAGAAGCTTTACATACTAACTGCTTTTAAATACTATTGAGTGTGTATTTTGTAATACTGTCTCTATATTTAGCTTATTTTAGCTGCAAATTATTCTGTCACAGAAGTGTCACCATGCCCACTTCCAGATAAGAAAAGCAGAGTCTCAAAGAGCTGTCTTACTCAAGGTCACACACTTAGGTGTGCCAAGAATTCTATTGACCTTAACACTACATCAGAGTGACTTGATTTGGGGTAACCTCTAACAGTAAAAAGGAAGTTCTGAGGTCTCTCATCTATAAAAAAAGAAAAAAATATTAATTGAAGCCTATCTTACAAGCTGATCAAGTTTCTAAGTTCAATTGCTAAGACTTTAAAGTTCTTCTGTTTCTTTTTTTCACTTTCTGGATGTACCCCCAAAGCAAAGACAGAATGCAAAAAAGATGGGCGACATGCATATTTCATAATAAACATTTTAGTAATGTTTTAAATCTAGTCTGTGCAATAATACATAAATGTAAATAATAATAAAAATAAAACAATGGAAGTTGTCAGAGCTAGTGTCATTAAACCATGTCTAATCAAATAAATGGAGAGTTGTACATCAGTAAATGGTCATTTTTAAAGATTATGATCATTTCTTTAAATTGACAACACTTGAGTCAACAGAAAATAAAATGAGCAGGTGTTGCCAGGTTTACTTCGTAAACATGCTGAAGATTTAATTCTGCTAAAGTAATTTTTTAGACTTTATTTCTGTAGAAACAGTTGATCCCATTTTTAGTCCTCTCAGCTCTTAAATGGACAAATAGAAGTACTTCTACAGCTAGAATCATGTAGAGGAAATATTTATACTCAGCCCTGAAATCTTTCAAAGATGTTTGCGTGTTTGACTCGAAAAACAAATAGAGATGTGAGAGGTTGGATCTGAGTTAAGAAGGAAGTATTTTATTTTCCAGAATCTAGTTCAAAGCAATTACATTTGAATTTGAGTCTGTGTCAAGAATAGTGAGTTTTAGCTTACTTCCAAATAGTCCCAAGTTTATATTATTTTTGTTAATATTAGATTAGTTAAATGCCTATCTTGCATTTTTAAAATTTTAATTTTAGAGTATATTTTGTAAATGTTTTTGAACCTGCATTTCCCCCTCAAAAAACTTTGCCTTTAAAAAAATATATATTTTCATTGATTTCAGAGAGGGAGAGAGAGAAACATCAATGATGAGAGAGAATCATTGATCAGCTGCCTACTGCATGCCCCACACTGGGGATCGAGCCTGCAACTTGGTCATATGCCCTGAAGGGAATCAAACCGTGACCTCCTGGTTCATAGGTCAATGCTCAACCACTGATCCATGCTGGCTGGGCAAAGAACTTTGTCTTAATCTCTCAACCAGTTCACAGAAATAGAATGTTATATAAGAATATTTTAGCTGACCGATATTTCTCTCTCATCGACTAGCTCTCTATCCCTCTCCCTTCCTCTTTGTAAAAAATCAATAAAATATATTTAAAAAAAGAATATTTTAAAGTTATATTACTTTTATAACTTAAAGGATCATTAGCTTGGTTGGTATTGAATAGATATAGCTATTGAACAATTTCTGTTGATCATAAACAACATAACAGAATGTATGTTTCTCCATGTTACATTTTGTCATCACCTCCAATGCAGGATTTTAAAATCAGGCCTATTTTTATTCTCCTGTTTCTCTTGATAGTAGTCTTTTTTTGTATGATTGATATCACCCTAGTTTCCAGGTGATTTTTAACTTCCCTCTCTGATTTCCCTTTGCCTTTTATTTAGTTACCTCCAGGTCCTTTGGCTCCTTCCTTCACAGTGACTCCCAGCCAAGCTCTCTCCACTCCAGATCACAGCTCCTGGATATAGACCCCAGAATAGCTTCACCAATATTGCACATCATCCAAAGTTAGTTTTGCTAGAACATGAAAGCGATTTGCTCAAAATGCAATGTGCAATTATTTCCTATTGAATAAATTCTAAAGAACTTAGCCTGACATGCAATTCCCATTCTAAATTGTTCTCTGATCATTTCAGCTTCATCCGTTCCGCCCTTTATTTCCCTTTAGTTCCGTATTTTGTTCTGAACATCTAGAGCTATCCTGATTTCTGTGATTTCATTCATGCTCTTTGGTCTACCTGGAACTTTGTCTAGCTTTCCACCTCCACATCTAAATTTGGCATATCATTAAATCTCACCCACAATGCCAATAATTTCCTGATTATCCCAGCCAGATGTGAACTCTTCTTTTTCCCAAATTCTAACATATTTATTCTCTACACCCCTTTTGGGTCACTTGGCACTAGGAACATTCAAGAGATTTTTCCAAAGTTGTTTGCCTAGATAGTGGCAGAACGCAGATGTTAGGTCTCCTGAGTCTGTGTATGTCATTTATTCCTAATCACACTAATTTACTATTTTAATTACTTGAACTTTTACTATGTGGATAGACACAAGCTTGATGGCCTGTGCTTCTGAGAGTAGTCATATTCACACTGAATGAGAAGAGCCTCACAGCATTGGGGGTCCAGCTGCAAAGCCAGCATTCAGTGTGACCAATTCCCAGGCCATCTTGCGTTCTCTTGTGAAGTCAAACTCATTACTGCTGAGATTGGTTCTATCCTTAGCATTTTATGAGATCACCAGAGGTAGATTTTTTTCTCAGGGTTATCTGAGACCAAATGATGCAAAATTTTAACAGAAGTCTTACTAGAACTGTTTTTAATCAACACAGATGACGATTTGATTTCATGTCTACTAATGAATCACTTGACTATACGCTGCTCAGGATGGGAACAGTATAATTTTCATCTGTGTTCCCATCAGTATATGGATAAGTATGAAGCTCCGGCTGGGATAATTTGATGTGAGTCTTTTGGCTCCTTCCAGCTGCGAGGCAGCATGAGGCAGTGAAGGATACAACATGCTCGGTCTTCCACTGCTGGTCTCCATGTGTGTTTTCATCGTTCACACAGTTGTAGGTGTAATAAATGACCGCCTCAAGGACTTCTTTGAGCACTTATACTCTTTGGAGGTGCAAAATGCTTCCTGGAAGAGAAAAATTCTACCTTCCCGTGGCAGAATAAAGTGGAATTAAAATTAATGTGTATGTGTATTCACACCAAAATTCTATCAGAGAAAGCTAATTGAGCTTTCTGTGACTGACTAAATTTATTTGCATAACTGCCACATTATCATGTATTCAAGAATTATTTCAGACTCTGGTATAAAAATAAGTGAGTCTAAAAACCCTGGCTATTTCTTATCAGTTCCTTAAATTCTATAAAGTTTTAAAAGGTACCCGATAGAAGTCTTCATATTTATTAATGCAGCTTTCAGAAATCCAAATTGACTTTCAATTTTTTTCTACAGTTTGCCAGAAATTCAGTAGTTTAATAACTTAATCATTGCTCTAACTTGATATTTATTTCATCTTCCTTTCCTGAGATATGCAAATATGTCTCTTTGCTAATATCTTTTCTCCATTATCTAGTCTGAAACTGATGCAAAAAAGTCATTAAAATTGATAGCAATATCCACCACTTCAATGAATATGTTACATTTTCCATTTCATGGAGGTCCCATTATCTCGAGCCCTGACTCCTTATTCCTTCTCTACTTGAAAGGATCCTGATTTATCTCCAACTCTTGGGTAACCTTCCTTTCATTTTCTATCCTTAATTTCTTATCATATTTTTTTACACTTTTCACTTCATTCAATAATCTCAGTTCTCCTCTCTGCCTCATGTTTTATCATGTACATTTTCTTCTTTCTTGGCGCGGATTAGTTTTTGGACTCTTCTCCTTTTCCACATTTAGTTTTATTCTAACTAAAAACATATTTATTCCTAGATGATAGGTATTGCCCTTGAACATATTTTAATTTACCTTTCAGCATATTTCATTTCCTCTTTCTCAATATCCTCTAACTCTCCCCCTTTCTTTTTCATTTGGTTGGCATGTATGTCTCTACTCAAAATTTACTTTTCTATCTGCCTAATAAAAAAAATCATACTTTTGCCCTTTTTTTTTTTTTGTATTCCTTTGGTTGCTCTGTTGGCCTAACCTAACATCTATTACTCTGATTTCACTGTCATGTTTTCTTAAATCTGTAATACTATCTCCTGTTACTTAAACTACTTTTGGAATTACAAAGAAAGCACATTTTCTTGTTCTTTGAAAATGTAAGACAGTATTAAGCAGAAAAGTGGTAAGTGCAGGAAGCTCTGTGCTGGTGGAATCTTTATTGAAACTTTCAGCTTTGAACTGCATACACAGAAAGCCATTAAATGCTGGGATAATAGAACCTGACTCACTTCATCCCCTTTGTTTGGCTATCTCTGTGGTTTAGCAGTCCCCATAGAATATAGGACCGAGGGGTCTTGAGAGGTCATTTAATCTATTGCTCTATGGCCTGAAGTATGCTTTCCAAGGTACCTTCTCGCTTTAGTTCTTACCACTTTCAGTGCTTGGTAAATATTTGGGAAGGTTGCAAATGTCATAGAGAAGAAAACTTGTATAGATAGAAATTATAGAAGTGTCACCTACTGAAAATTTTGAACCAGGGGTTGTTAGAAAAGTCAAAGCATTTAGAAATTGGAAAGTATACATCCCTGTCTTACTACAGAATTTTGGGTACAGGCCACGACAATAGATTTTAGTGGTTTGGCCTAACATTTTATAAGGAAGAATATCCTCAGAACTAGTGATAATATGGGTGGGCTTTTATGTCATCTGGCAGCAATGATTCAAATGTGTTGAGAATCATAAGCCTAACCACTTTCTATACTATACTGCCATCCATTTCAGAAGGGATGACCTAGTTATTTTTCTCATCAGATTGATATTCTGAGAAGAAACAGGCATAATATTAGAAGTTATTGTATGAATATAAAACAGGGTCATTATAGATTCAACTGAACAATAATACTTTTAAAATGAGTCACTTTGATACTAAGAATACTTCTGACTCAGTCTATGATTCATATTATTAAAATGCCATGGTTTTCTAAGACCAACTTTGCAATTGATATTTAGAGAGGTAGGGTGGGGGCGGATTGAATAGCATCTAATTGTTTTTTATGGATGAAATAGCTGCCAAATTCAGATCTCTCTATATTAGTAGTTCCAATTTTGGGGAGAATTAGTCTTCAGCAGTTCTTTAATGCTACTGATTCATTGACAAAAATAATAACAAATAAATTAAAATTAGACCAAATAACAATGACCTTTGCTTTCAATCAAAATATCAAAATAAGTCCTATATCTACTTTATATTCTTAGATAATTTAAACTCTATAGAATTTTTTAAAGTAATAATTACTTCAAGAGTTATTAAGAATTTCAGGAGGGGTATGAAAATGATTTAGAATGAATGAACTGACCTCAGTACCAATGCTGTTCAGGTAATTTACTCTGACAGAGGTGTTCACTTAGAGCCATGGTCGGCAAACTGCGGCTCGCGAGCCACATGCGGCTCTTTGGCCCCTTGAGTGTGGCTCTTCCACAAAATACCACGGCCTGGGCGAGTCTATTTTGAAGAAGTGGCATTAGAAGAAGTTTAGGTTTAAAAAATTGGGCTCTCAAAAGAAATTTCAATCGTTGTACTGTTGATATTTGGCTCTGTTGACTAATGAGTTTGCTGACCACTGATTAGGGCCAATCAATTACTGAAATTCAGGGAATACCAATAAATACCCAGTATTTGAGAGTGATTAACAAATAGCAATTAATGAAAAACTGGAGGATATATTAAATTCCCATGTGGAGGCAATATTAAAGCATTTAAATTTTAGGCATTCATATATGTTTGTTATTCATATTAGCATTTTTCAGCTTTATAAGATATACTAATATAGGCCTTGAAGACATTATTTTAACATGAGCATACTTATTAAAAAAATAGTTAATTTATTATAGGAAAGTTATGATTGAAGAATAATCCAACCTACAAAGAAAATAGGGGGAAAGTCCATGTTTGAATAGTATTTAAGTTTCACTTAAAACAGAACAAAACACAAAACTATTAATAAATCTCCCCCAAAAGTTTTCTAGCATTAACATTTAGAGAAATTAAGGTTAACAATACTGATAATTGATATCTGGCCTGGTAACAAACATATAGCAACTTTAGGTACGAAGCTTTGTGTTCATAAACACACTGATTTGGGATAATTCAAAATAATTCCATTTATTTAATTTTATTACTAGTAGTTTAGATCAGGCCTGATCAGTTCATCACTACATGACTGTGTGAATCTCACTTACATTCTCTGCTGTATGTCTGTATGGTGAGAAAGTGGTATCTACCTTGATGAATTGTTGTAAGAATGAGCTGGAATAATGCTTATATATAAATTATGTAGAACAATAGATGGCACATATTAGATGAACAATAAATTATAGCTTTTCACCATATTGTCATCATTTTTGCTTAAATAATTGTAACTGCTTCTTAGCTAGGCAATGTTTTTCAGTCTTCTCAGTAGCATTCTACATGTAATTTTCAAGTTAATATTCTCCAAATAAAATGCCAATTGGATCATGTCTCTGGTAAATATTGTCTTCTTAATAAATTAAATTTTAACAACTTAGCCTAGTCCTCATATTTCCCTAGGTTGTTGCAATACCCAATTTTTAAACCGTAATGTTTACAAGGGTTTATGTTTCATGTGCAGCAACCAAATTGAACGACTTATTCCAAAATATACTTCATACATTCTCACCTGTATGCCTTTGTTTACTCTGCTTACTCTAGTATGCTAGGTAGCATCATGGGATCTGTGCTGGCATTTCCCTTTTGGTTCTCAAATCAATTTCCCCTTCTTCCCTTCCTCGGCATCATCACAGAGAACTACATTTCCCAGATTCCCTGATATGCTAAATTTGGAGTAAAATTAACCAATGGGAGGCACTGAAAGAAAACTGGAAGGAAAGGAAAAGTTAGAGTAGTTCTAGTTCTCCTGGAAGGAAGGGAAAAATAAGAGTAGTTCTTTTTTTTTTTTTTTTTTTTTTGTCCCTAAGGCAGAGTCTACACCTGTACTTCCTTCATGGTCCTTGATTCAGCCAGTTAACCCCTTCCCGTGGTCTTAGATTCTACTGGAGGCTCTGTTTAAGCTAACTACTTAGATTTCCCTTCAACTTTAGGTGAATATAGCTTTCAGAGAAAATATTCTCAGAAATAGCTGTTTTGAGTTGTTGGTTTGAGCATTTCTAATACCTGTATATCCATTGCTCTGTATTCACTCTCCTTAGGTTGAAGAATTTAGAGCAGTTTCTGTTTCCTTACTGGAACATGACTGCTACAGAGTGCCATAGATTTGGCTTTAAATATTGACTTCTCTGAATCTCAGTTTTTTACCATTAACTTAATGGTATTTTGTGGGGATTAAATAAATAGTATGTATGGAAACACATATACAGTATCTGGCATACTTGGGTTTTCACTCCTCACTTTCTATGCTATGAACCCTATAAACACATATGGGCTGAAATTGATTAATTATTGGAATGTAAGGGAATAAAGAAATGTCTTTGATAATGTTTACTCTGTAGCTACATCTTATTATTTATATCATTTATGCTCTGAAATTGTCTTATTATTAATTAGAATCTGAAGGTGTTTTAGTTGTAAGTCTATATTAGATACAGTTAATGGATTATTAAATAACCATTGTATAACAAATATCATTTTCTAGATAAATGTGGGTCCCATACTGAAAAAAATATTATATGGGTCAAAGGAAGTGTGCCAGGTCAATATGGATGAACTGAGATAAGCAATTCCAAAAGTCCTGAGGGAGACAAGTAATAGGAGGAGGATAGGATTTGTTGGATAAACATTGAGGTCAAGGGATTGGAATAAGGACTCAGAAGGAACTCAACAATGACTGAGCATTTTCTCTTTCTGCTCTCCATCTGAACAAGGAACAAAAACCATCTGGGGCTGTTTCCCACCTAGGGAGGCCTTCAAGTTGGGGATCAAAGACCTGCTCTCTTCTCCTATGACAACTCATGGGGTGGGGCTTCTGTTTTGAGTCTTGAGATGATTCTGGGGGCATAGATTCAGACCCCATACTATTTTTTTGTTATTTCTCCCAGAACCACGATGACTGTGGTAGTGTTGCTTGTAGCCAGGCATTTATTTATGTCTTCCATTCCTGGGAAGAGTACTTGCCAACACATCCTTCATCTTCCGCATTTCAGATTGACAAGCCTGTGAGCTCTTACTGAATAACGTACCCGATTCCAGTATTTACAAAGAGAACAAAGATTGAGTCCATGTCCCCCACATAATAGCCTTCTGCTTTAAGAACCTGGGTTCTAGAGAATTTCATCTAAACGTTTCACTTGCTAGGTTTGAAACTAGGACACCTAGACTCTACCAGAAACCATTGTAAATACCTTAAATTTCGGTTAAACGTGCCAGGAGAGGAAAACACTCAACTGTATTGGAGATTGTTGGTGTAGGAGTAACCCAGTTTCCCCAAAGGCTTTTTCATCTGTGCGTTACATCAGTGGCCAGAATAGGATGAGATACGGGATAAGCAAAAGCTCTTCTTAATTTGTTGTGACTACTCAACTAAATTTATTTCCTGTGAGTCAAAGATTCACTGTCCCCATTACCTCTAATTTTTAACCACTTAATCCACAAAATATTCTGGAACATTAAACAAAGATATATTAAATATTTGAATGAAACAGCACAAGTTATTTGGTGAGATGGCATCAAATGATCTCTATCAAATAAAATATTGCTTGTCTAAATTGTAGAGTAAGTGAAGCAATTAAAAAAATGTTCATTGCTTCTTAAAAATATAGGATTTGGAATTTTTTCTCTCCTGACTACAGCTGTTACCATTGTAATGGAAGTTAACTTAGATTCTTGATATAGGATTGAACCAGGTTACTTTAAACAATAGAAATAGCTTTAGTTAATAGTTTTACTCTATTTATTGTTTCTAATGAGCATGGTAAATGATAAAAGTATTAGCCACCAGGATTGACACCTGTAATGCACTATGTATAATATGATGCAGAATTAAATACATGCTACAAGAGAGGTGTTGTGAGAATAGAGCAGAAGGAACAATTACTTCTAATTAAAGCATGGGGAAGATCTAATTGGAATAACATTTAAGCCTGGAGTTAGCCCTGGGAGAGGTTGAAAAGCATAGGAAGAGTACCCCAGGTTGAGAAAACAACATGAGCAAAGTCCCAGAAGCTGGAGAGCGGAGAGGATATTTGGAGAAGCACTTGGTGTGGACTGGTGTTTATAATTCCTGGTGGAATGGATAGAGTTAAGCTTGGAAATATATTTGGGATATAAATTATAGGATTTGAACTTTGAGCCTATAGTATTTTATTATTTTGGTAAAGAGACATATTTTCAGGGTGAATAGGTACACAATGCTATTTCTCCTCTATTTGGAAAAAAAATGTATCTTGGAAGGTATATTGGTGGGGAGACTAGGAATAGATTAGACAAGAGATTTTTAGTGCTTAGGCCAATTTAATGCAGTAAGAATGGAATGCATGGGTGAACAAGTAAAACATTCCAGAAGTTCAATCTATAAGACCTAGTAACTAGTTGTGAGGGTCTCTAGTACACAGAGAAGAAAAACTCAAGGTTTCAGTAATTCACAAATGAAAAATGATAATATTAATAGACATGTAGACTATAATAAGTGAAACAAATTTCAGAGAAGGCAAGTAGTTTGATATTGAACTAGAAATATATGTCAGTACTTATACATATAATGATTTCTTGAGTCAGAAGTTCAGGAGAGAGGTTGGATTTGTGGCCGAGTCTTGAAAATATAGCAATTTGGATTTAGGTTTTTGTCCTCAGTACTTTGTCTACCTATCTGACACAATCTGCCTAAAGGATTCCCATTCACGCCCACAGGAGTGACTCCCGTATCTCCTGAGTCTAAGACCCAGTTTTTCAATTGCCTACTTTTGTCCCCACCCAGGCATTTGAAAAATATGTTAAACCCAATATCTTCAAAACTGATGTCAGCATTTCTATTCCTTCAGTCAGAACTGATTCTATTCCTGTAGAAATGGCCAGTGACACCATAACTATCAACCCAGACATCAATGATGTAAACTACATTAACGCAAAACAAAACACATACACAAACTTGTGAGTCTCCCTCCATCCTGATATCACTAGTCTAGACCCTAATTCTTTCTTCTTAAGATTTTAGAACAAATTTCTACCAGAAGTCCTTGTCTCTAGACTCTCTGGCAAATCCACTTCCCATATAACGACCTGAGTGACAAAAACTGCCAATGTGATCACTTCACAATTACATTGCAATCTACTGTATTTGTTCATGTGTCTATTACTGTCTCCATACGTTAAACTCTATGAAAGAATGGGCAACTGTATTATTGTTTTTCACAATGACTTTCTGGAATAGTAATTTGTAAGAATCTTTGATTGAATACAAATATTTATATTTCGGAATAGTTGATATAAAATGGTAGTTGAAGTCATGCCAGTGGAAAATGTCCAAATTTAGAGTAAAGAAACAAGAAGATCAAGAATAAAAACGTGAAATGAGATAAATGAAAATGCAACTGTGGATGGTATTAGGACCGTGGTCGGCAAACTGCGGCTCGCGAGCCACATGCAGCTCTTTGGCCCCTTGAGTGTGGCTCTTCCACAAAATACCACGGCCTGGGCAAGTCTATTTTGAAGAAGTGGCGTTAGAATAAGTTTAAGTTTAAAAAATTTGGCTCTCAAAAGAAATTTCAGTCGTTGTACTGTTGATATTTGGCTCTGTTGACTAATGAGTTTGCCGACCACTGTATTAGGAAATGAATAATAACGAAAGAACCCAAGGAAAGTAATATTTAGAAGAAGAATGTTTAGAGAAGAAAGACTTGTTTACTTACTTGACCTCTGTAAGCATTGCACTGCTTCCACTCTCTTCTTGACACTCTGCTTCTGCCTTCTACTTTTCAGCCTGCAGTGCCCTCTTCTTCTTCCTCTAATAGTCACGTCTATCCATCGCATGCCTGCTGCTCTTCCCACTCTGGACACTCTTCCTGGGAAATTAATTCCAGTTCTAGGCTGTGCACTCATTCATAGCACAATGACTCCAAAGTCTGTATTTCCAGACCTCTTTGTTACTGTGCTTCAGTCCCAGAATCCAGCTTCTAACGAGGCTTTGCCATGTCCATATTTCCAAAGTAGAGGCAGCGTTCCTCCCAAATGTGTTCATGTTATTCCCTTTGTGTTCTGTAGAGCTTGTTAGATGTAATATTCTTGCTTGAAGGTGCTTCATTCTTTTTTTTTAATTAATTAATTTTAAAAAATATTTTTATTGATTTCAGAGAGGAAGAGAGCAGGAAAGAGAAATAGAAACATCAATAATGATAATCATTGATAGGCTGCCTCCTATATACCCCTACTGGGGATCAAACTTCTGCAAACCAGGCATTCCAGGTGCTCTAACCTGGAATTGAACTGTGATCCCCTGGTTCATAGGTCTACACTCAACCACTGAGCCACACCGGCCTGGCCCAGGTGCTTCAATCTTGACTCCTTTTTTTCTTACATTCCACCTCATGTCGGTCACCAAGCTTCATCAGCTTTACCTTCCATTTTCTTTCCTACTATCTCTGCTTCCACAGTTTTCATTCAGTTCTTCAACGTGTGTTACATAGATTTTTGTAGTAGACTCAAACAGGTGTGTTTCCCACAATCCCTCTTAATCTAAATTATCCTTCATATGATCATCAGAGATAATTTCCAAAACTATAATGTTGAATGATCTCATCTGTTTAAAAAGCAACAAACAAAAACATCTTAACTAACTCCCTAATGATCAGAGAAGAATTTTCAAACTCACTAGGATCTTTTACATGGATCCTTAAAATATAACTGTAACTATATTTTTTTAGTATTAACTTCTCTAAATGCTTTTTTCCACATCACAAAAACAAAGAGAAAAATTCTCAATTTCTTTTTTTTCCATGCCTTTATAGAATCTGTATGCTTATCTTGGAATTTTTTTTTAACCTGGCCAGTAATAGTTACTTTTTGGAGAATATCTGCTTAACTTGGAGGAATTGTTTTAAATGTCATCCTTTTGTGGAAATCTTTTCAGGTTCACAGTGTTAAATCTAACTCTTCAAAGATGAAAGCCTCTGCTCTGTAGTTACAAGCTAAGCATTCATACCAATTTATATCTCTGACAACTATGTAAATTGTGACCTTAATAAAAGATGTCTGTTCAAAACCAAAACCAAATGACCTCTAGTTACTTTTTCTGCCCTCTGAATTATCTCATTGTATAGTGTTCATCTTTATGTTTATTAGTGTGTGTATATATATATATATATATATGTATATATATATATATGTATATGTATATGTGTATATATATATATATATAATTGATTTCAGAGAGGAAGGGAGGGGGAGAAAGAGATAGAGACATCAATGATGTGAGAGAATCATCAAATCATCGGTTGGCTGCCTCCTGCATGCCTCCTACTGGGGATCTGGCCTGCAACCCAGGCATGTGCCCCTACCCAGAATTGAACCGTGATCTCCTGGTTCATAGGTTGGTGCTGAACCACTGAGTCATACTGACTGGGCCTTTATTAGTTCTTAAATGAGTGTTTGCTTTTGTTTCACTGCTAATATTAAATAAAAACCTATAACTTTAGAAAATCCATATATATATATATATATATATATATATATATATATATATACCATAATGTATTGCTTAGAGCTAATTTGTATCAGATACGCAGTTATTAGATAATGAGGTATTTCTTGACTGGAAAGAAAACTATGAAATAATTATTAAGAAATTGATTTTCTTTCTTTTCTTCATTTTGTCTTGATAAGAAAATAAAAGACATAAACTTTGCCTCGTATCAGCGCTGTCCTGATACTTCCTTTCCCACCCTAGAGCCACAATACATACTTAATAACATGCACATAATCAGGAAACACACCATGCAGAGACAACCCCTGTCTACAGAGGACAATTCCTGCCAACGTGCCACCTGAGCCGTGATGCTCCAAATTTGGGTCTGCATAACCAGGAAGAAAGAAAGCTGTGCGATGCGAGGGGAACCGCATGCAATCCTGTCACACTAAGCATCGTAATTGTAAAGTCAGGATGAATAAGAAGAAATGAAAAGCTATTCATCGGAGCTGCCTCCTCATGGGATCAAATGATTCTTATGCTTGAGGTAGATTTAGCTGTCCCCAAAGGGCCATCTCACTCCGGCACAGGAAATGAAAACAAAGCAAGCAAGCAGCCAGTCAGAAGCAGCCACCACCTCTGGGTCCAGCCGCCCGAGAACCAGCGGAATGTGTGGCTCCGTAGGATGCAGGCAATTATAAAAACATCTGAATGGCTACACTGGAAAATGATCTTTAACTCTAGTGGGATGTTGAAATGACTTTTTTGAACTTTTCTCATTTGTCTCAGGTTTCTTTTCCCTGACATTCTAAGGTAAATTATGCCTTAAATGCTTCATGCTAGGTTTTCTGTGTTGGATTTGTGGACTTATCATAATTTTATTTTGTGTATGTTGAGAGGTTTTAATAAATTGTGTCAACCAGAAAAACAGTGGGAATCATTGTTTCAGATGTGAAGTGACAGCCTGCAGGCCTGGGCTGTTATTACTGGAAATGCCATTGAATTCTGAATTTCAGCACTCCTTTTCTTTTTTATGGCTGTTCATGCTTCGTATATGTTTGCTAACTACAGAACTCAGTTTTCATGCCCAAGCATCATATAGTAATTAAGGCCATGCTGTAAGTAGGGAAGCCACTTGATTCAGAATCAAATGACTGCCCTTTTTTATTAGCTGTATTTACCTGTTTTCCTTCTGTGTGTCTGTGTTCATTTGGGCCACTGTAATAAAATACCAAAATCAGGGTGACTTATAAATAGCAGGATTTATTTCTCACAGCTCTGGAGACTGGAAGTCCAAGATCAAGATGCCAGCAGTGTCTGGTGAGGACTCTCCTGGGGTCACAGACTTGCCATACCCTCACCTTCTGTAAGAGGCAAGGGCACTCTCTTGAGCCTCTTTTACAAGGTCATTAATCATATTCACGAGGGACCGTCCTCATGACCCAGTCACGTCCCCAAGTCCCACCTCCAAATAACATGACATTGAGTATGAGGACTTTTGGGTACCCAAACATTTGAACCATAGCAGTGTGTGTGTAAGAGTGTGTGTGTGTCTAGTTTTAATTTGTTCTGTCACTAACTAGCTGTAGGTGGGTCCTGGAATATCTCCCTTTCTGAACTTTCAAAATGTTTGTATATTACCAGTAAACCATACAGTACTCCTATCACAGATTTGTTCTAAAAATCATAAGAGATCATGTAGTTAGGCCATTTTGTAAATTCTAAAGTAATACACACATGAAGTTCTTTGCTGTTTAAATGGCAGCATTGTTAAAGAACATTAAACTAGGGTTCATGTGACTTAAATTCTAATTTCCATTCTACTATTGACTTGCTTTATGGCCATAGATGATTCAGTTAACCTCTCTGAGCCTCTGTAAAGAGGAAACTGATTATTGTGGTTCCTCATCATTTCAAAGAAATGTATTTGTTTCATTTTTCTTTTCATAGTTTTTAGCTAGTAATTGTGATAGTAATAAAATAACTGTTGTCCCTTATTGAGTATAGAATTCTAGACTAGTAAGATTATCAAGAAGTCAAGCTTATCCTATATAATAAAGAGGTAATATGCAAATTAACCCTCACAAGATGGCTGCCTACAACCAGGCCGGCAGGGGGGTTAGTGAGGGACGACCAAACAACTGAACAAGCAGGCTGCGTGGGGCGACCAGGCCGGCAGGGGGGTTAGTGAGGGATGACCAAATGACTGAACAAGCAGGCTGTGTGGGGTGACCAGGCCAGTAGGGGGGACAGTTAGGAGCAACCAGGCAGGCAGGCAGGTGAGCAATTAGGAGCCAGCAGTCCAGGATTGTGAGAGGGATCCCAGATTAGAGAGGGTGCAGGCTGGGCTGAGGGGACCCCCACTCCTGTGCATTGGGCTTCTAGTAATTAATAAAGACCAAACATAATCTAGCTGTGGATCACATTGTTGTAAATATTTGATATCTTGGGATAGAGATCACTCTTGCTACTAACTTCTTGTGGTGTAAGTTATTTTCACATGTTAAAGGTGGATATGCCGATTCAATCACGGCCCCTTTTTTACTTCCTGACACGAAGGGCACCCATTTAGAATCTGTGACAGAATTTGGGGTTTTGATTTTGGTCAGAGAACAGAATAGCTATAACTGGTAATAATAATAGCAGTTAATGCTTAAGTGAGCTCATGCTACATTTATGATAGTTTTCTAAATGGTTTATATGAATACACAATGTCATCTTCACAATATCCCTAGGAGGTAAGTACTATTGTTATTTTAAATTCTACAGATGCAGAAACTGAAGGGCTGAGGGATTTAGTTCATATGAATAGTAACAGACAAAACCTAGATATGAACCAAAGCAATTGCATTCCAGAAAATCACTGTGCTTTTCTAGCTGAGAACCATGACTTAACTAGATAATCTAACCTGACAATATCTGAGTTTTGTTAGTTCATGCTTAATATGGTAATTAGTCTGGCTCTTCTACAGGGGGACTCACAGACATTTCAGGGGTACTTGAATGAGAACATTTAAGTAATTGTGTACATTTCTCTGTGTAATGGTGTCTTAGTCAGCTCAAGCTATTATAACAAAACTAGAGGGGGGGGTGTCCCTCAGCCCAGCCTGCACCTTCTCCAATCTGGGACCCCTCGAGGGATGTTGGACTGCCCGTTTACAGGGATTGGGCCATGGGGTGTGGCCAGCCTGGGTGAGGGGCTGATGGCTGTTTGCAGGCGGGCCACACCCCCGGGTGACCCAAGCTCCCAGCCCCTCCTTTTTTTCTTTCTTTTTTTCTTTCTTTTTTTTTTTTTCAGCGCCTCATTGAGCAGAGGCCAGGGTGGGCTGGAAGCAGGTATCTGGGACTTATTTATCTTCTATAATTGAAACTTTGTAGCCTTGAGCGGAGGCCACGGCTGGCCAGGGCAGGCAGGAAGCTTGGCTTTCTCCATCACCGGGGGCAACTCAAGCCTCCTGCTCACTCCAGCTCTGTGGCTGCCACCATCTTTTTGGGTTAATTTGCATATTCACTCCTGATTGGCCGGTGGGTATAGCAGAGTGATGGTCAATTTGCATGTTTCTCTTTTATTAGTGTAGATAACATAAATAGGGTGCCTTATCAATAATAGAGATTTATTACTTTTAGTTCTGGAGGCTGAGGCTTCCAAGGTCAAGTTGCACATCAGGTCTATCTCTGGGGGCCCTCTTCCTGGTCACAGATGACTGTCTTTTGCTGTGTCCTTACATGATAGAAAGAGCAAGCAAGCACTCTGGTCTCTTCATAAAAGGGCACTAATCTCATTTATAAGGGCTGCACCCAAAGACTGTACCTCCAAATACCATGATACTGGACATTAGATTTTGACATATGATTGGGGTGGGACACAACATTTAGTCCATAACTTATGATTTAATGGAGACATGTTTTCAAGTCATATATTTCAAGCAGTGCATATGATTTGTAATCCACATATACATAATTAAAGTAAAACAAAACAAATATACAGTATATATTGTTCTTAATAACACATCTTTGCAAAGTTCTTGTAGGTAATTTTTCTTAAGAAATAAAGATCTTGTAAGGAGAAATCTCTTTTATATTTGATTTCAAAAACTTTGCTGTTGCAAATTTTGCAGGCAGTTTGCAGGCACTCCAGACAAGCTTTGGAACTGAAAGTCTGTGTTGCATCTTTTGGTGTGAGGTGCTTCTCCTTTGGACCTCTAGTTCAGCAGTCACTAGACAGCCTATTGATTTAATGGGCATATATGAGAATATCAAGAAGCATTCTGATACGACTTGTAAAACCACAGCAGTTTTTAAATGCATCAATGGTTGACCTCTTGCCAAATTTTTCCAAACCTTCTTCACTTTCTACAAGTACATGACCTATAGCAGAATTATCTCCCATATAAAGAAAATTGAAGCTAATTGACACTTGATCTCAGTAATTTATGTCAACTCAAAATCTAAATACGTACCTTTGCCAATGTTTCTTGTCAGTGTGCCAAGACCACCCACTCTACATTTTATTAAAGATCTATTTAGCAACTTTTACTAGTGCTAGGAAAAGTTTGGGCCCATTATCTAGACTCAGCAAGGGAGGTGATTATTTCCAGGTTTTTACATATGAAGGAATGGAGATTGAGAGTAGCTGAAAACTTCCTCAAGGGTAAAGCTAGCATTAAAAACTGAGGGTCTTAGCCCTGACCTCTATGGCTCAGTTGGTTGGAGTGTTGTCCCACCCTATGCCAATAGGTTGTGGGTTTGATTCCCAGTCAAAACACATACCTAGGCTATGGGTTTGATCCCTGGTCGGGGCACATACAGAAGGCAACTGATGTCTCTCCCTCTCCCCTCTCCCCTCTCCCCTTTCCCCTCTCCCCTCTCCTCTCCCCTCTCCCCACCTCTCTCCCCTCTCCCCTCTCCTCTCTCCCCACCCCTCTCCCCTCTCCCCTCTCCCCACCCCTAAACTCAATAAGCATATCCTTAGGTGAGGATTAAAAAATAGCAACAAGGATCTTCTCATTTTGAAGACCATCACTCCTTTCCTTCAGGCTACCAATTACCTGACTTGTTTCCCCAGTTCTGTCTCTTGGCTGTGCCTGTTTACAAGGTTTAGAGCATGGTTAGATCTTCTACACACTAAAGAGAAAAGGTGCCTCAATCTGTAACTTACCTCTTGACTTCCTTCCTCTGACCAGCAGCATTTTGAAAGAGTAATTTATACCTACTCTTTCTACCTACAAGTAGGGTTCATAACCTGGCTTTAGCTCAAACATTATATGAAACAAATCTCTTAAAAGTTATAAATGTGTCTATTGTTGAACAATGTAATCTTTCTTTCAGTGCTTTCTCCCCCCTTACCTCTTTTTAACTTGTTGCACCCCAACCCCTAGCCTTGATTCCATTTCAAGACATTTTAGATGCAAACTACTACCTCTACAAACTACCCTCTACATTGCTCCTTAACCGATTCTCTTTTTCTTCCATCCAATTGCAATATGTGGGCATTCCCTGTGGTTATCATCTGCTTGGGGATCTACCTACTCCTCTCGCTTTGCCTGGATAAATCCTATTCAATCTTCAGGTTGCAGATTCAAAGGTTCTTTGTCAGACTCATCGATGAGGAATTTTAAATTTTAACTCATGAGTTAAATTGTTTAATTAATATTAAATAATCGATTACATTTTCTATCCTATACATGATTATTATTGTATGTCTTTTAAAAGTGCAACCTTTTAACGGTTTGTAAGTGATTCCCACAAAACTTCTATGGGATGGAACTAGTCCTATTTCTTGCCACTTTCTCCTTCCTACACAACTTATATTTAATATTGCATGTATGTATGGTAATATATTTATTTTAATTTATATCAAACTGAAGAGGAAGTAGAAAAAATATAGCTATGACTAGAATAATTGAACAGTCTTAGACCATGTTATTATATCCAATGGTTTGAATTCTTACAAATTAGGAAAATGAGTGATCATTCTGCCAAAGAGCTCTTGAGAGATTTTTCTTTAAATCCTCATCTGAAGGTATTTTTTCTTTGATTTTTTAGAGAGAGTGGAAGAGAGGGGAGAGACAGAGAGAGAGAAACATGTCTGTGTGAGAGAGACACATCGATTGGTTGCCCCTGCTCACACTCCGAGGCCTGGATCTAGCCTGCAACTGAGGTATTTGCCTTTGACTGGAATTGAACCTGAGAACCTTTAGCCCATGGGGTGAGGCTCTTTCACTGAGCCAAACTGGCTAGAGCTTGAGAGATTTTTAAAGTTACAATATGTGGGGCAGAGGCTGGGTGGAGGGGGAGGGAAGAGGGGCAAATGAGGGACATCTGTAATACTGTCAACAATAAATTTAAATAAAATAAAATTTCATATGAAAACTTAATATATTTATATTTTTTCTATAAAAATTAAATTCCAGAAAATAAAATATTTTGTGGGAAAAGTTAACATAACTGTAATTAAAAGAGATCAAAAGTGCAGGCATCGTCTCCTTTTAATAAATTCATCACGTGTTCTTATTGCTTCAAGCTGCCTTACAGGTGCATTTGAATTTCCCTGGGAGTGGGACCTTTTGCATATCCCTGACAACAGACAAAGTCTAAGCTGCCAGGAAGAGAGAGCCCGAAGCTCCTGCTGAGTGTGCAGCAAGCTGTCTGAGTTTTACATGAAGAGGTCAGGATTTTCTTGGAGAGTTGCTTTCCAAGTATAGCAAGCTTACAATAATTAGTATCCAGGCTACCCAGGAGATGGGTGTAGACACAGCTGTTGTTTCAGGTAGCAGGCACATCAATGGCAAGGCACTGGATATTGATTTGCGCAGTGACATCTTTCTAACTATGTCATCTGAGTGAAAGAAGCCTCAAATTAGCCAATAATAAAGTGTTAGAAGTTGTAGTAAGCTGCCCTCTTGGGACTTGCACTAGAATAGTATAGAAGCCCCTCCCCCATCAGGCCATCAATCCTGCTAAAGGACTCACAGTGATGTTAAGTTGACCAGTGAGACAATGTCAAGCCTACAGTAATGCTATATCCTATTTAGTATTTGTGCATATGTGTATGTGCCATTTTTGTATTCAATTTCTGTCTGTATATAATATATGCATATCTACAGAAATAAAATATGCATATATGGTATTGTGGCCTAAAGACTCTCAATTAATGAGAATAACAGATAACAAGTATCTTTGATAAAACTAAGTTCTCTAATTTGATAAAGCTAATTTCAAAGGCAAAAACTAAGTTATATTTTCATTAGAATTAGATAAAGATAAACTTCTTGGCAAGATTGGTTGTTGCTGCTTTACTTTCTGATTTGATTATATTTTCTGTTTTCAATATAGGCCCAGCTACATAGTTTATGAAGGCATCCCAAATAAATTGGATAAGACTATATACTGATGTCACATGTTTCAAAAACAATCACAAAAAGGTTATAGTTATATTTATTGGTGTCCAAATTATCTCTTGATCCGTTTTTACATGAAAAAAAACAGTCATTCACTGCAAACTCTTGGATATTGTCTTTTATGTTGTTACAAACTTTTTGTTGAACATACCTTTTCTTGCATTGGTCTCAATGTTGGTGGTCCTTTGAGGTTACCCATTGGACAGCATGACTTTACCCTTTTAGCTTTTTCTTGTCCAAAAATTAGAATCTCATCTTACCCTTTGACCCATTCCTCCTTCTCTCATAGGTATTAGGCTTTATAAAAACAAACGTAACTTTAGAAAGTCTCACTTTTCAAAAGCAGCTCTCACTTTTCAAAAAATAGATGCTAACATCAACTGAAATGGTTAAAGGCATCAGTGAACATAAGATTCCAGCTTGGAATGGTCTTTGTAGCTCATATCAGAATCTCAGCACACACCTTCACTTTGCTACGGCCTGATATATGGTCCAGTTGGCTATTAAGAAAGGGAATCAGCTTTACTTATAATGCTGGACCCATGCAAATTTTACCAGTTTCTTTGGTGAAGTTATTTATAGTTTCTAGGGAACTCTACAATGGTTACTGAATTTCTCTGGCTGTGGGACAGTCCAAGCAGAAGACATACTTTCTCCTCTGATTGTTATCAGGAAAGGAAAGAATAGTGAAGAAAAATTTTAGCTGGATTACAGGCTCTGGGGTGCATCTTGTCATTGGCTATTATCTTTGTCAGTTTGATTACTTTCCCAGGCAAGCATGGGAGCCGAGGTTAGAATCTGATCTAAAATATGTCCCCTGTGGTTAATCTCTGTTTGCCAGGGCTGATTAGTTTACAGTTGTCTCTCAGGACCCTTTCTGTGTCTCCGGAGGCTGGTATCTACCAATTCCTCACTTGTGCTCCCTTGTTCTCTGGATTTGTATTGGGTTTGGCCAACATATGGCAGCAGCAGGAGAGTAGAAGGTAGGAGAGGAGTGTCCAGGGTATTACTCTGCCCCCACTCACTCCCTTGCAAATACTGGATCTTGGGGTATACATACCTGAGAGGGACACTATCGTTTACCCACAGTATGGTGACAGAGCTTTATTGTATTGCTATCTGCCCTCAGGGTCATCTCATAAACTTTTCTGAAAGCATAAACGTTTGTCCTTCCTGGTAATGGACATGTCTTCAGAAAGAGAGTGACATTAGTTGGACTATGAGACAAAAAAATAGAGGCTGTCAGTCTGCAATCGGGTATACTTCCGGAACAGTGACAATTTCCAGCAGTAGCCCTGACATAGAACAAAATGCCCACTCTTCATTTGTTCTTCTCCACCAGAACCACAGGAAATCCTTCCAGACCCCGTGGATACTATTCCATGACACCTAGTCCTCCTGGTAAGAGTAAGAAGCCAGGTGGGCTACTGTGACCCTTATGTTAACGTAAGAGCCAGCTTTGCATGCAATGCTATTAATAGCCATAAATATTCATTTTTCGTATCTCCTCAAAACCAGACATTTCAGTGAAAGCTGTGTCTTGGATGTACTCTCATCCATCACATTTAAATTTCTTTAAGAGCTTTGGAGTACAGCTTTTCCAGAAAGAACTGTCTTTACAACATTTGACCCCACAAGTCTAGACTCCAAGAGGGATAAAGTCCGGTGATGTACTTAAGTAGCACTTTGAGCCCAGAGAGACCTGGCACATTAAACTAATAAAAAATGACTGTAAAACCATTTGTAAACATGAAGTGCCATATAAATGCTTATTAATAAGCATTTTTTCCTTCAATTTATATTTATTTTTATTCCAAGATGCCTCTTAAAAATGCATTATGGTTTATTGTGTATAATGTCTTTCAAACAAATTGTATTCAGGGCATTTCAGAGAGTTAAATACATGTCAGTATGTGGCATAAATTACAGAAGGACACTTTGAATGGTAAATGAATTAGTGCCTTCAGTCATAAGGCCAGAGAGAAATGGGTTGTGTAAGCGTCTGGTTTGAAATATCTAGACTCCCTGGAACCAACATTGCAAATCCCAGCAGGCCAGCTCTGTCCTTCATCCTTCTGCGATAAGAGTCCCTTCGGTTTACAGTCTGCTGGTTTTGTGAATGATCCCTTGGAACAGTAGGCCTGTCTGCCCTGTGAGGACATTTTACTGAGTCAGGGCAAAGAAAACAAAATTCAAGAGGATTTAAGCAGAACTAAGGTATCTTTTATGGGGGCAAGATTTCAGTGGTGAAGGGACCATAGCAGGAGTGAGGGCTGAAGAATATTCAAGGCTTTAAAAGAGAAAAGAGGAGTGAGCATCTGATTGATTGCTACTACTGACCCTGAGATCTGCTTGGAAGTCTGGGAAATGGATTCCAATATAAGAACAGACTTTGCAACAGCATGGAATTGACCTATAACCACATACATAGTTGATATTTTGGATTCCTTATGATTTTTTTATGAAGCATTAATCTGAATCCATAATGAAGAGCATTTAGTATCTAGACAAAACTTACAAGATTTTAAGTATGCAGCGGAAGAATAGAGCCCTATAATGTAATAAAAAGGACACAAGTCACATTTGAATGTGGACTTTCTAAAGACTTGAGCATAGTACTTCTAAGTGGTGATTTCAAGTTTCCACGGCCTCCAAAAAACTCTGCCAAGTATCAGATATATTACCATGAGAAAGCAGAATTGGAATAAGCTAATAAGGAGGGGACTCTAATCTTTCCCAGATAATGGCTTGCATTAGGTTTTTTCAGATTCTTGGTAGGGTTATGAGGATACTCATCGCAGAAATGAAAACGAGGAAGGCAGATGCCCAGGTTGCTCCTCCTTCACTTTGACACTTTACGAAAGTCCTGGTGTCAGGAAAGAACTAGCATAATTAGGTGTACCTTCATAGTTCAACACCAGATTTTGGCTGACCATGGATTGTGATCAACTGTGTAAGAAAAACCTTTTTTCCCCTTAAAACTAGTATTTGATATTTTATTTCTCTGAGACACTGCCTTATATACATCTTTAAGCATCCACTGTTTCTGAATGCCTCCTCTTCTCTTTGCAAAGGATTATAAAAACAATCCATAGTACCAACAAGTTTGAAAACCTATCAACCTGTTCTGGGTGGAGTAAATTTACAGAAATAAAATAGAAACGTAAGACCAACCTCTAGACTTTCACTGAATACCTTTCCACTATAAAATAGGTATATGTATGGACAACCCTGAAGCAATGTAACCCTTGCTATCTTTGTCTGTATGAATAAAGAATCATATTATCAAGCAAGCCATCAGATACTTTTCTGCCCTTAATGGAACTTTCCACTTAGGCAACACTTTCTCTTTTTAAAAAACTCAGGATGCTTTTCTATCAAGAAGGTTTGCCTAATCAGGGGTCCTCAAACTACAGCCCGCGGGCCACATGAGGCCCGCCGAGGACATTTATCCGGCCCGCCGGGTGCCGCTGCCTGTCCTGCTTAGCAGCCGACTCATCCTGGGCCCGCAGTGCGCATAGGAATTTGTTCATAGTGGTTTTTTTTTAAACTATAGTCCGGCCCTCCAACGGTCTGAGGGACAGTGAACTGGCCCCCTGTTTAAAAAGTTTGAGGACCCCTGGCTAAGTCATCTGTCTGGTTTAGATCCCCTCTTATGGTTCTAATACCACCCATGTGTCCCTCTTGTATCTCATGTCAAACCTAACAGTCATTATCAACCTCTCTATCTATCTTTCTCCTCTATTTTGTATCCTCAGGATGCTGTGCACCAAATGCAATGCTCTCTAATAGAGAGAATTAAATACTAATTTAATAAATTAATTAATCTTTTTCAAGGTTGTCCCTGGTTCCTTTTTCTCCCCTCCCCACACCAGGTGCATATGCTGAATAATTCCCTACATTTGAATGTGAATATGATGGGACATTATTCCTGTGATTCAGATACAAGTCAGTTAATTTTGTGTTCATCAAAAGGGAGATTATCTAGGTGGGCCTGACCTTAGAGTGTAAGTTCCATGTGGGCAGGGATTATTTTTTTTATTGTTATGATTTATTTATTTTTAGAACTCACATGGCAGTCTGTATCTGGAGAATGAATAATGCAATATACCAGGATACCAGCAACAAAGGACCATATACCTTAAACAATAAAATTTAAAGAAAAGGAATACATTGGTAATTTAGAGAATGAAGACTGGCAAAGAACACACAGACACAAGTTTGGGGGCAACAGAGTAATGTTCTCACATTACAAAATCAAACAAACAAACAGTAGTTACATGTCAATTATATCTCACTAAAGTTGGAGAAAAAGAAAATAAAATTTTTGAACTCATATATTCCTCTGCCTGTTCTGCCAAGGAGAATGTTCTGCAGATTTAAGAAGGTAAAACAAATATTAATGAAAAGAAATTAAAAACCTAGGTATTTAGGAAAGTATAAAAAACTATTTACTATTCTACAGTAAACTTCAAGCTCAAGAGAATTTCACCCTAGCCTACTGAAAGACCAATCCAATGAGATTCCTGAACTATTGCTCACCATCTCAGATTTATCAACTCAGCACTTACTAAGTAACATATACTAAATGCTTTAAAGTTAAATATGTATTTTCCAGATCAGCCAAGGAAAAAGAATAGGTGATTTCCTGAAATGTTCTAAGCAGAGAAAGTCTAGTAAAGCATGGGATAGTATGGCTCATTCAGGGAACTACATATAATTCTCTGTTGGTATTGTAGGCAGAATTCTAAGGACCCCCAATCACCCATACCCTGTGTAATCCCCTCCCCTTGAGGATGGGCCAATCCTGAGCCCTGCTTCAACAGAATGCAGCAAACTAATGGGATGTCACTCCCAAAATTATTTTGCATATTATGTGGCAAAAGTGAAGAGATTTTGCAGATGCAATTAAAGTCCCTAGTCAGTTGATCTTTTAAAAATTCATTGAAAAGGAGATAATTCTGGGTGGGCCTCATCTAATCAGGTGAGCCTTTTTAAAAAACAACAGAACATCCTTGAAGTCAAAGATTCAAAGCATCAAAAACTTTCATTTGATGGCTTTAAAAAAACAAGCTGCTATAAATTATACAGATACAGAGAGAATCCAATCAATTCATGAGGGTTTGTATGCGGATCCTTCCCTAATCAACTTTCTGAAAGAGAATGAATGCAGCCCAGCCAACACTTGATTTTAGACTTGTGAGATTCCAGATAGAGAACCTAGTTAAACAGCGTCCAGACCTCTCACCTACAGAAACTGAGGTAATAAGTGGATGTTGTCTTAAGCCACTTTTCTATGGTTTACACAGCATAGAAAACTAACACAAGGGGTGCTGCAGGTTGATTGTAAAAATTGCCCAAATCACTCCCCTCCCTGTATTCACACCCTTTGCCCTATGACTCTGAAGAGCTTTCCATTAAGACGTGGGGTTTATTTTCCATTCCTTGAGTCTGATCTGCATTGTTATTGGATTGAATCAATACAGCCAGAGGAGATCATGTGCCATTTCCAAGTCTCGCTTTCTTTCTTTGATTCCTGCTCTTATTGTGAGAGTAAGTCTGAGCTCACCTACTGGAGGATGAGTGATCTCGGGGAACAGAGCCCAGCTGTCTCAGCTGAGGTCAGCCTAGACCAGCCCACAGACAGCTGCCCATAACATATGTAAGAAAGCCCAGCAAGATGAGGTGATTTGCCTAAGTGACCAAGAGCAAAAAAAGTCTTTGAAAATGTACTTAACTACAAGTTCAGTAATATTCATATGTATAATGTAGTTGACAAAAATTTAATGAGCTTATGCAGCTAAACAGCAGTGAACAAAAAAAAAGGAAAATTAACATGTTACTTGATTTTAGGATGCTTAATTGAAGTAGTGTCCTATCTGCCCTATCCAGTTTGGCTCAGTGGATAGAGCGTCAGCCTGCGGGCTGAAGGGTCCCAGGTTCGATTCCGGTCAAGGGCACATGCCCGGGTTGTGGGCTTGATCTCCAGGAGGCAGCTGATCATTGATTCTCTCTCATCATTGATGTTTCTATCTCTCTCCCTCTCCCTTCCTCTCTGAAATAAATAAAAAATAGATTAAAAAAATAAAGAAATAGTGTCCTATCTGAGAACTATTGTTAATATGTGGGCATTGATGACATCATTTTTCTCAAAAGGAGTATATGCAATAATGGGACTTTGAAACCATATCCAGGTAGAAATAGATTTTTTAAACTTAATAAGAAAATCTATTTGATACAGTTGCATCCTATTTAAGTGTTACTATGCAAAAGAAATCTTCAATATTTATGATGTGGCTAAAGACGAAATATTTTTAACCCATAATTGGAAAGTTCAAGAGAAGGATGTTGATTTAATTGAAGGGGTAATGTTATGAAATTTAGAGCATAAAAAAAGAAAGGACCCTAAGAAACATTCGTGCTTCCCCAGGGACTAGCCTTTTTCCCAGGTGAAGCCTGGGATTGTTGCTTCCCATAATATCACCTGACCTGGGACCAGCAGTTACTGCCCCATTGCCATGGTAGAACATTAGTACTGAACAGAGAATACGAGGAGGTGGTTTCTAATGTTACTTCCAAATTCAAGAACGGTTTTGGTTTGTCTTGGAACTTGGGTTTAATTATGTTAACATTGCACCTGATATTATAATTTACTTTTGTATTTCCTAAACTCTTAAACTTTTAGATAATGTCCATAAAATTAGTATAGTAGAAGTTTGAAAATGATTTCAATATAGAATATTTCAGGACATGGAATAATATTGTCAGGTCTGGCCATTGACATTTTGTGTTCAGAATATACCATGAAAGTACTATATGCAGATTGTTACTTATTTTAGGGTATTATTTTCTTTCTGTCTTTTTGTAATTCAAATATATATCAGAACAGACACATATTGGTAAAGAACCCTAAATACATAGAATGGCAACATGCATTCAGATTTCATTTTAAACAGACTAAACAGATCATGAATATTTATGCGGTTTGGAAGGACTTGTACATTGTATCGCTGAACCAAATAATTATGCAAAGATAGTTTCACTTAAAATTACAAATGCCATATTTTAGTTTGTGTTCAACAGTTTTAATGCATATTGATAATGGAAGGAAATAGCTTCTATTTAAAAACAATACACTTAAGTTGGGAAAATGCCATTACAGCATACTTTAAAATGTTAAAATGGTGGAATTGTGTTAGGGTAAGAGCTAACGAAGGTCCAAATGCTGAGTGATGTTTAAGAACTAGACGTAATTGCCTCTTTTGAAAAGAATATACTTCTAAGATTTAGTCTGATGAGTCCTTCTGCTCCGGTTTATGCATTTATTGTGTTTAGCTTGTCCAGTTTGACCTGCACGTGCAGTAAAGTGCACGAGGAACTTCAAATAGAGGTTATTATGGGTTAGGAGACGAGTGACGTATCTCTAATAGGAAATCATTTGAATGGCAATTTAGTTTCTTTATCTTTTCCATTGTAGATCATACAATTAATCTTTTAAAAAATGAGTTTGCAGTCATAACATCTACATAGTACTCTGCCGGGCACTTGAGGATGCCCAAAGCATATTACTAGAAAGGAGAATAAATAGGTAATAATACAAAGAACACATGTATTTTACTAAAGCACAGATGGTTCTGGAGATACTAATGTCCTCACACTCTGGTTAATAGAAAACTTGGGCTTAGGAACCAGTTGAACATAGTTTCAAATTTAGGGTGAACTGCTTTTTAGCTCTGTGTCCTTGCACAGAATTTTTAACATCGTTGAACTCAGTTTCTGTATTTGAGAAATGTACGTGTAAAGTATCTGTTGCATCGGAGAACTTCTTTGGTGCTGATATTCTCGCTTCCTCATTTCACCTCAATGAGATGTCACCCTCACCAGGACCTACTGGTACCATTATACATTTGGCACCTGGGATTCATGGTCCCTTTTACCATTATAAAAACGTGAAAATACATATCCAGCTATTCTGCTGGTGCAAAATATTTTCCTCTTCTCACTTAAGTCTAGAGGCAATGTTATAAATACAGTATTTTTATAGTAAATATATATTATATTTTTATGGAAGCCTTCAGGTAGGATTGAAAATATGTTTACTCTCTTGGTAGAAAGGAAAAATCCTCAATAATTGACGTTAATGTTGATGAGAAAAAAGAACTTGAGGACTAGTTTTTATTTTCTAAGTATACTTTCCTAAAATATGAAGATGGATTTTTTTATTGCAAAGATAAAAGCTACCCTTATTTCAATTAAGGAGGACCTATGAAAGAACTCAAGTAGTGTTTATCAAGCTATCATATGAACTTGCAATAGGATGTTCCAGGTTGGTATGCGTTGTTTGTATTTTCTATCTCCTCAGCAAATTTCTAATACCTGTTTTAGAACTTCAAGGAAATTCTTCTGTCCTAATCTGAAGATTTTTCTATACAGTTGTTAAAGTTTTATAGTTTCTTCACATAGTAGGTTAAATTATGAGGGTTTTTGTGGCAGGAAAGACTAGCTATCCACCAATTCTATTTCTTTCTCCTCCTGGAGAATAAATGAACCTACACAAATAAACTACATTCCCCGGCCTCTCTTGCCATTGTTTGTCCCTGTGACTGCGTCCTAGCCAATAGAATGCAAGCAGAGGTGATGGTGCCACTTGCAGCTTCTGCAGAATATTTCTCACACTGGGTCTTCCAGACTCTGTCCATCCATTCTCCAGGCTGGAAAGGGGACCACTGATTTCTTTGGAAGCAACTTGTTACAGGTAGAAACATCAGATTTTAAAAAAAGTTTGAGATGACAGCCACCTCATTGGTAAGATCAGCATTGAACTCTTCCTTAATTTGAAAGACAAAAGTATTTTATTAAACAACTGAAATTTTGTAGTTTAGTCAATATAGTTGTTAACATTACTTTATTCTATCTATGCAGTGTAATATCTAAGACAAATGTTATGGAGAAACACATATGCCTTACTCTCCTATTTGTTTGAAATATATTGATTTTAGACATATATGTATATTTATTATATACCATACAGGGTTGGCAAAAGTAGGTCTACAATTGTTTGTATGGAAAATACAATAATTAGTAAATAATCATACAAGAATAAACTTTTGCCAGCTGGAGTGGCTCAGTGGTTGAGCGTCAACCTGTGAACCAAGAAGTGGCATTTTGATTTCCCGGTCAGGGCACATGCCCGGGTTTGCAGGTTTGATCCCCAGTGGGGAACGTGCAGGAGGCAGATGATCCATGATTCTCTCTCATCATTGGTGTCTCTATTTCTCTCCCTTTCCCTTCCTCTCTGAAATCAATAAAAATATATTAAAAAATAAATAAATAAATAAATAAAAATAGGAATTGACATGAAGTTTGGATAAATATAAGAAAGATCATGCATGATAGGGTTGATACTGGATAGAAATGTACATGTTTTGGATTATCTGTTGAAAAGTAAGACCTAATCCAATTTATCTCTGGAATCACCTCTAGTTTTATCATTTCCACAATAAATAGACACATGCTAATTTTAATCATGTCCTTTTTACTAAATCAATGAGATAAATGGCATCTGAACTTACCATTGCTAATAACTTCTTATACTTATTCAAGTACCTAGACTAATTTTGTGTGCAGCTGATAAAATTTCTGTTGCGTTTACTAGTTTTACCTATCAGTGTTTTTAAGGTTTTGGGATGAAGTGAGGTAAGTTATGTAGGAACATACATTCAAAATATAGGTGCCTCTACATTAAAACTATTTAAGATAAAATGAAAAGAGTGAAGATTATTATAAAGTATAGTAAATATCATTCCAAGCATTTGTTTAGCCTCTTTGAAAGTGGATAAGGTAATCAAGAGAATCTGAAGTATGGACTGAAATAGAATATATTATAGACTATAAAGATAGGGTACCTATCTCTAAAGTGATTTATTTTTAGTAATATATGATAATTTCCATATTTGAAATTCAAAATTATCTAGTTCTTTCTTGATTGACTTAAAACGGTCAACAGGCAATCAACAGAAACAGACAATTCAGTTAGGGCAACTAATTGATTTGAGAAATTTTCATTCAATAATGACCTTGAGTCCTTGCTGCCTGGGATGCCCTCAGATCATGTCATGGGGCTCTAGTAAAGATCTATCAGCAAATCAATTACAAAAAGCAATGGAACATCTGATCCTTCCCTTGAAATTAACTAGTGAAAGTAGGTCAGCACACCTTCAAGTGACAAAATGAATTATTATGTTCTCAATGACCCAGGAAGGAAAAAACTACTGATTGATGGGAGGCGATATTTAAATGAGAATTGAGCATTTCTGGGACTAAACATGTAGCAATGATCATAAAAACAAATAGAAACTTAAATTTATTAAAATAATTTATTTTTTCATTATAGCCAAGGAAGAATTTTCTCCTCATTGTCCTCTATATCCACAACTATAATTCTGGGAAGCTGCCAATATTGAGGTTATTGTTATGCTAGTGAAAAGTGAAACTGTGAGTATACAGATTTCTCAATTTAATTTTTATTACTATGTAGAGAAAAAGTACAAAATAGTTTATTGTATATTAACTGATAAAATTTGTTTCCTACTTTGGAAATTCAGCTAAATAACATTACAAAGATATGGTCCAAGATGACTAATTTAATGACAGGAATTAATGTGCCAAAATGAAAATCAATATTAGATAGTGTTTTCAGTTGGTAATTATAAATATTTAAACTAAAAATAAAGAATAAACTAAAAATTTCTTACTTTCAAAAAGAAATCTCTAATATTTCTTATTTGACTAATATTTTAGGTAGTTATTATGTTTTCATATGAGCCCTAGAGTATTTTTCTAAGTGATCTAGCACCTAGACTTATTCATAATGGTAAGTTTTAATTTAGAGCTTTAGTGTTACGTATCTCTGTAGACAGTATAAATTACAATGTACTTTTATTGCAAATGGCAGTAAGATATTAAATTAAGGAATAATTTGTTGATTCCATGTATAATGCACATACTCTTAGTACTGTGTAAAAATATATCCTAATTACTGCAATATGGGGGTTAAACCTGTGGTCTCAGGACTTCAGATCCTGACTCACCCCTAATTTTGAATTGTGTAGCCTTGGCTAAACTGTTGTTTCTTCCCAAGCCTCAGCTTCATCACATGTAGAATGGTATTAGTGACAGCCTTTGTCTCATAGGTTTTTGGAAAGATGACATTTGAAAATCTATATGAAGTGGTTAGCTAGGATCTGGAATGTACTGAACTAGTGTTAGTTATGGTGATCAACACAGAGTTCACATATATGAATGCCTCTATGTTCAGTTCTTAAATGTTCCTATTCAATGAACTATGAAGTCTTCAAAGTGGGAATACAGTGTATTTTATTTAATGCATGGAGTTTAGTTTTCTTTTAAAATTTTGGTGAAGTCATTAATAGGCCTACCATACTGTATTTTTAAGTTTTAATGGTACCTAGTATAATATTATGACTTCGTTTATATTATGGTGTTACTGAAATAATATAGCCTTTGATGTTTGCTAATGGGATAAATTACTATATTATCTTTTTAAGGGATAAACTGTGTTCAGGAAACACATTTCTAAAGTGTCATATTTCACATTTTTATGCCTACTGGGATTAATGAGTTTTCTATTTTGTTAATATCAACTCTTCTTTTGTTAACGACGTAAGTTAGGCATAGAAAATCATCTCCCAGTGTGCCCAGAAGTTCGTTACACCTCCTTCAGAGAACAGACCTTTCTATCATCTTTGATTTCTGGGCATTCTTGGGTGTTAGCACTAGTGTTACAGTATTCTCAGGGTAGAATCAGGACACCGAGAGGAGAATGGGCCCTTTCCCAACATCGTTCCCTTCCTGTTTTCAAAAAAAGACCCAGGCTAACAAGGAACTGTTAATTCAGCCTTGCTTTGTGCTCAGCCTGGTCCCCGCCTTTAAGAGCTGTAAGGTGCTAGCTAGAGGGTGTCATAAAAGACCCTGTGGAGTGTTTTTCTCTTTAGAGATCTTGAAGGAAAGTGTAACTCTTATCTTTATAGCCTTAGTAGTTAAAGGTCAAAATGGGGAGAAAGCTCTTTAAACTTTTGTGAAGAATCAGGAAGAAAGAGAAGTAAGGAGTGGAACAGTCTTCCACATCAACATGAATTAACCATAGGAACTTACAACTTTAGGCATTAAATTTTAGGTCTGTTTAGAGTAGCAGTAATGATGAAATGTGTAAATATGGAAGGAAGAAGACAGAAATGGACACACTTTTTTACCTTGTCCCAGAGAAAAGCAATTTTTATATGACCAGCTATTAAAGGCCTACCAATCTGGGAAATGTATACCTAAAACATATATACCCTCATAATAATAAAATATTTAAATGGCATTAAAATATTTTTTATTTAATTTTTTAAAAATTTATCTTTATTGTTGAAAGTATTACAGAGTTGACCACCTCCATCCCACTACTGCGCCCTCCCCAGGCCTTCACCACACTATTGTCTGTCCATGGGTTTATGCATATATGCGTATGTTTTTTGATTAATCTCTCCCCACCCCCTTCCCCATCCCTCTGAATCAATGACATTTAAAGATAGTAGCAGAGCTCTGACAGGCAATGCATATTGTAAAATTAGCTATTGTATAGCTAATTACCAGATGGATTCAAAGGTCACACAGCAGTGCAAGAACTTCAACTCTAGGTTAAGCCAAGAGATTCCACTGGGAAGGAATAGGATTGGTGGAAAACATCAGGGGCAAAACCTGGATGGCTGCCAATAGAAATGAGGTTAAACCTATATTTCTGCAAAAATGCCTAAAAGTGTTTCAGGTGGTACTAAACAGAAATTACTCCTGCAATACAGAGCAAAATTAAAGGTGAGACAAAGCAGAATGTGATAAGCAGTGAATGAACCAAGTCAATACATTATCTGGTCAACAATGGTCTAACGTTTCAAAGAGAAACGGTGAAGGAGAACAAAGCTCTTGTGCTCCAGGACCGCATGGACGGCACATAGGAGTTGGAATAAATGTAGAACCAGAGAAATGTCATTAAGGACGTGTACTCAGTGTGAGTTTTGTGCCAGTGTAGACAGAAACTAAAAAGAAAAAGATTTGTACTTGCTATTTAAAAACTCTGTATCAGCAGATATTATGGAGCAAGAATAATGTAGGGCACAGAAGAAAATTAATGAAAATGGATAATAACTGGTGAAAAGGGACTGGACGGGCCTTGTCTGAGAGAAAGTGCAGATTCATCCATGTCCAGGGAGGACGGTGGAGTGGAGAAGAGCCAGAGACATGCTGTGTATTATTTGTAATTTACTATAATGGCCTAAGTGATCTAGAAACTCTGTCGTTTCTTCCATTCTATATATTTAGCTATTTTCAATTTAGCATGTGGCCGTCCTTATCAAATAATAAAGTAGGAACACTGCTGGGCTCATTTCTGGAGTGGTCTAAGCAGTGTAAAGGTACTAGTATTTCACAGTGTCTTGGTGAAGTCGATTCCATCACAGAGTGATTAGGCAAACCTACACTCATTGCCCATGGCACAAATATTGAGTGGAAGAAAAACCACCCAGTATGTAAATAAGGATGATAGTTAAATTAATAATTAGACAAATCCAAGACCTGGCTTAACTGTATATATTAGTTTTTCATTACTGCATAACCAATTTAGTGGCTTAAAACAATGCAATTCATGATCTCCTTGGGCCAAGATTCCACAGGTGGTTTGGCTGGCTTCTCGACTCAGGGTCTAATTAGGCTGAAATTGAGATGTCAGCCAAGGCTACTGTTCTCATTGGAGCTTGGAATTTTCTTCCAAGCTACCATTGTTGTTAGAACTCATTCCAAACAACTGCAGGACAAGAACCCCCAGTTTTTTGCCAAGTGGTCTTCTCTACAACATGGCCCGTTGCTTGTTCAAGGCCGACAGGTGAGCATTGTCCTTACTTCCCAGTCTTCCACTCAGGCAAGGCTTGGACTCCGTTTTAAAGTGCTCACTATATTAGGTAGGCTCACCTCCCAAAATCTGCAATTTGATTAATCTTAAACTAACTGGATGAAGGCCCTTAATTACACCTGTGAAATCCCTTCACCTTTGCCATTACAGCATAAGGTAGTCATGGAGTGAAATCCCATCATATTCACAAGTCCTGCCCATGCTTAAGGGCAGGAGTCTTGGGGTTCATCTTAGAATTCTGTTACCACACTTCAAGATTATGTAATATTGTCCTGCCGTGGGATTACACACAGTTCCAATAACCTTCTGTACTTCTCTTCTATAGTGGTTATAAGAACATAGAAGAGGTTATAAGAACAGTTCTGTTTCATAAGATTGTATGGACTAAATGAGGTAATAATTACAAAGTTCTTGAAGATAGTAAGTGCTACATATGTATTTGTGAGAAGAAAATAAAGTGTTTCAAATACTCATAGCACATACTAAGCACTCAAGAATGTTAGGGGCTATTATTTAAAAAAAATATTAACTCCTAAAATGAAATATTTAGTTTGAAACAGTGAGTGGTGTTTGGTTAATTGGTCTTTTGTGGTTCCAGTGATAAAAATATATTATGTGCTTACCTTCATGTTACTACTGTGATTCATAACAAATAAGGTATTTGAAATTAGTGCTGTATATATTTCAAATTGCATACTATCTCAATAACCACATGATAATCAACAATAGTGTGTTTGAAAAACTGATTAATTTCAGGTAATGATTTCCCATTACACAAGAGACATGGGCAGTTTTTAGTATAATTAGACTTCAAATGCCAAGGTCATGATCAATAAGAGTTAAAAGACCATTTGCAAAAGCTTTATTTATGGAATTTATACAATCAGATTTTAAAAATAAAAGTCAAACCTCATTGTTAAAAATATATCTGAAGGGATTATTGGCTAATATTCTCCATTCAATCAGTAGTTTACTAGAATGGAGGACCATCAATATTTTTTTCCAGCAAAAGAAAAAAAAATTATTTTTAATTTGATAAGTGTCAGTTTAATTAATAATAAACAAAATGGCATTCTAAATTTGCTTCAGATGACAGTTCAATGACATCTACTGATTTTGCATTATTGGATTGAATATTGTCATCATTATTTCTGTGTGGCATGCTCAGGCAGGAATTGAATTATGCTGTATCACACAAAATTTTCTTTTTCTTTGGGAAATATATGTAAGAATTGTCTTAAGTGTTATAAAAGTTCATATTGCTATAGCAAGAATCTCTCTCAATATATGTTATATAATAGTATGTATATGTATGTGTATGTGTATATGTATATGTAAACAAACCATTTTTAACACAGTCTATAGCTATTAAATTCTTTTTCACACATTCAGCCTTTACTGATCACTTTCTACTAAGCACTTGGCAGAGCATGATAGGTTTTTATTGTATGTGATGAGAGGATGTAAAAGGCCCCAGAGTGACCTTCAGTGCAGTCATAAATATCATGCTAAAGAATACAGACGTTGTCCTTTAAGAAATAGGAAGTTTTGACTTTGCCACATGGCCACCAAATTCCTTGGAATCATTTTTTCTTTTTCTTTCCCTCACATGCCACAGCCCTAACCATGATGGGTCTATCTTGAAGACATAATTTACCACTGACAGAATCTGACCCAATTTACCACTGTCACTGTGACAACCCAAATACAGGCCACCATCTCCTCCTACCTATACCACTCAGTTGGTTTTCTACCTCTGCCTCTGCCCACTTACATGTACTCTCCTCATTGAAGCCAGAAGTTTCCTGAGAAAACATCAATCAATTCATAATATTTCTTTTGCCCTAATTCCCTTAATGGCTTTCCACCTCACACCAGGACAGGACACAAAGTCCGGACAGTTGTCCACAGGCTCTATTGATTGGGTGACTCCTTAGTAGAGTGACTCACAAGCTGACTCCAAGAGAGTTTCCGGCAATCTGGATGTTGGCAAGAATAGACAGCTTTGTCTAGACTTCCTGATACTTAAATAGTACAGTTTGCTTCAGTTATAGAATATTTTGCTTCAGTTCCCAGTAGGCCCCTGATGTCTGCACCTGGTCACACTGGGAGATTGACTTCCTCTATACCTCCTCACTGTACTATATCTCCCGTACCTTCTCTATAAGCACCGGGTTATGGCCTATACCACATATTGTATCACGTTGGGCTTTACCATACCCCCAAATAAGTATACATTCCTTTTATATAATAAAATTTTACATAGCAGGATTTTGGGGGTTTGAGAGGAAGAGTCTCAATAGCTAAAATTATCTTCTCTCTAGGTAATGATCCAGTGACCATTACTTACAGAAATGGGTCTTTAAAGGATAATAATAATAGGAAGCCACAGTATCCTAATTCATCTTTCTTGTCAGGTGTATGGAGAAAAATGAATGTTGTGTTTCTCACCTTTACTCCTATTATATAATAATCACAATATGCCTCTTAAGCAGCTTTTCTTGGAAAGCTAAAAATAATAGAGGTACTGGAGGTCACAAAGCAGTGTGACTACTACACGGATTCAATCAGTACATATTAATCAAGTTTTGTATAATATTTTCATTTCTTCAAGTTCCCAATAACCAAATCCCTTCTGCTATCAAAACCAGATAATTATTAGTCTTAAGATGTCATTCTCAAGATGTCATTAACTTTAAATTTTGTATCATATTTATGTATATATCAAAATATTTTGCAATGTTTTTTTACCTTTCATTCTCTTATCCTAATATATAAAAACCCTGGGTCATAACGGCCAGTAACGACCAAGGCTCGACCAACTGGAAGTCAGTCCTGCAGTCAGTCAGCTGGGTTTCTGTGGCTACCCAGCACTGACTGCTTCCACTGCAGGCGTGGTGCCCCAGCACTGACTGCTTCCACTGCAGGCGTGGTGCCCCAGCACTGACTGCTGAGGGGGCTGCAAATCAGGGCCAGAGAGGCCTGAAGAGAGAAGCAGGGACTGATCCATTGCCACTATGGCAGTTTTTGATCAGCACTTGCCTCTCTCTTTCTCTCCCAGTTTGGCCAGCAGCCGTGCCTCCATTTCTCTCCAGGCCTCCACCGGGGCTGCTGATCAGCCCCGCCTTTCTGATCAGGCCCCATTGATAGGCACAGAGATGCTGACTGACATAGAAACCAACCAATCAGAACCAAATCTGTGTGAAGTGTGAGGAACCAATGGCTGCCTAGGAGGCAGAGCTTTGATGCTGACTGGCATAGAAACTGACCAAGCAGAACCAAATATGGGTCAACTGTGAGGAGCCAATGGCTGCCTAGGAGGTGGAGCTTTGACACTGACTGGCATAGAAACTGACCAATCAGAACCAAATTGGCCAGAAGAGGAGGGCATTTGAGGGCGAGATCAGGCCTGCAGGGGAGGGCAGTTGAGGGCAAGATCAAGATAGCAGGGGAGAGCAGTTAAGAGTGATCAGGCAGGCAGGCAGAGGCAGTTAGGGGTGATCAGGCAGGTAGGCAGGTGAGCGGTTAGGAGCCAGTGGTCCCAGATTGCAAGAGGGATGTCTGACTGCTGGTTTAGGCCAGATCCCACAGGGGTCCCTGATTGGAGAGGGTGCAGGCTGGGCTGAGGGAACCCCCCCTCCGTGTACAAATTTCATGCACCGGGCCACTAATATCTATACTAATAAAAGGGTAATATGCTAATTAGACTGGGAGACCTTCCAGGAGACCTTCCGGACATTCCTCTGGACAAAGCCATGGTGGCGGGGCTGAGGTAGAGGCAGTTAGAGGCCAAGAGGGGAGGGCAGTTGTGGGTGATCAGGCTGGTGGGGGGTGGGGCCGTTAGAGATAAGCAGACCAGCAGGGGGGCCAGTTGGGGGTGAGCAGGCCATCAGTGGGGGTCAGTTGGAGGTGATCAGGACATCGGGGCGGGGCAGTTTGGAGTGAGCAGGCCAGCAGGGTGGCAGTTGGGGGCGAGCAGGCCAGTGGGGTGGAAGGTGGGGGCAAGCAGGCCAGCAGGGGGGGCAGTTGGAGGTGAGCAGGCTGGCAGGCCGGCAGGGCAGTTGGTGGCGAGCACACTGGCATGAGGGGGAGGTCAGTTGGGGGTGATCAGGCTGGTGGGGGGGGCATTTGGGATCGAGCAGGCTGGCAGGCAGAGTGGTTAGGGGCAATCAGGCAGGCAGGCAGGCAGGTGAGCAGTTAGGAGCCAGCAGTCCTGGATTGCGAGAGGGATGTCCGATTGCCAGTTTAGGCTTGATCCCTGTAAACCAGCTGTAGGACATCCTTCTAGGGGTCCCAGATTCAGCAGGCCGGGCTGAGGAACAACCCCCTCCTCATGCACGAATTTCGTGCACCAGGCCACTAGTTGAATTATAATT
The DNA here is from genome assembly GCF_963455305.1 of Plecotus auritus. NCBI lineage: Eukaryota > Metazoa > Chordata > Mammalia > Chiroptera > Vespertilionidae > Plecotus > Plecotus auritus. Next base: position 44,144,699 of record NC_137777.1, read on the forward strand.
TAGTTGGTTAAATAATTTAAAGTATTAAAGTGTAAAGCAAAAAGACCTCTCAAATACATTTTCTGTAAAAGAAGAAAGCTTCACAGCCAGGTTTAATCTTCTTTTCTCTTCTCATTCTTAGTGATATACAACAAAGAAACTGTGCTAAGAGAAAAGAGTGACACAGGTACATCTATAATGTCAGTCATCAAAGCAAAACATAGGTCAGAGACCTGACTCATTGTCAGACCTCTGCCCCTTATAAGTCACTTCACCTCTTGAAGACTCACTCTCCTCTGTAAAACAAAAAGGTTGAACCACATTAGGTAAAGTCCAACACTTCTCCCAGCCCTAAAATTCTGTGACTTTCCATTTAATTCATCTTGTTAACAAAGGAAGATTCAATTCATAGTATAACTTCTTCATTTATTAGTTAACACCTATGGAAAAGAATATATAGGGAGACTCGAAGTGAGAAATCTGTATTTTTTGTTTGTCATAAAAATGCTAGTCCTTTGATATTTTATTTATTTATTTTCAGAGATCGATTTTCGTATTTGTAAGTGCAACTGATAAACTAGATGATTACTAAACCTATCTCTTTGGCCTTTGTTTACCATTGTTGACGCAATAGCCATCCTCAAGTGTTTATTATGGAGTTTATTTTTTTCTTCTTCTCCACTAGACCCCAGTTTCTGGTTCCTCATATTATTTTGTCATTATCCAGCATTGTTCTAGAAAGTACATGCAAACTAATGGGTATGTTGCATGTTCTTGGCCATAAATCTTATTCCAGCTATTATAGGAGCAGGAGGAAATATTAGTAAATATTAGGAAAAAACACAAATATTTTAAAATAAAAATCAGAAGAGCATTAATAGTTAAGGTAAAAAATCAAGATGTAAAATACTTTTCGTTATTGTTTTCTGTAGTTATGGGTTACTTGGTTTAAAAAAATCCTCCTGGATATTTTTCCAAATGTTATAAACTTTTCTCAATTTGGAAACCAGAGTGTGCCTAACTATAAGTTTTCCACTTTCTACATAGGGCACAATATGTGTATGTCTCCCCATATTTGGGAAAGATGGTCATTTTACTTTCTGATGAGCATTGTTTAAACTTTATTCTGCTTTCTACTTCAAAACACTAAGTTTGTGGAGTTTATTTTTTTATATTTTGGAAACACCTTTTGGTTGAGGACCTAAATTCAAAGCATTGAAAGGCATTTTGTATGTATATTTTATTCAAAGGTTGAGACCAAAAAGGTGGTTCACTTTCTAACATTTGCATTTTAATTGACTTTTGAAACAATTAGGTTTATTCGCTATATCCTGAATTACATTACTGTGTAGCCTACCCAATCCAAATTGAAGTCATTTATAAAACAATTGAAACCACAATACATCGTTTTTAAAAAAATATTGGACTACTTCAGATTTTATTAGCTCTTAAATTTGAAGGTGATCAGGGTTCCAGCTTGCACCATAGAAGATAATTTAAAATTATTGAAACACTTCACATATTTTTAAAACCACTTCAGGGAGGAAATTATGGTGTTCAGAAAATGGCCACGAGGGTGTAAAATCAACCGAGAGCTTAAGTGCTTCAGTGTGAAAATGATCGAGGCTCTTTGCTTGCACATCAGAAAGCAATTGACAATTACTGAAGTGGTTCGTGTTTCCATAAGAGATTTCAGTCTTTCCTTCTCGGAGAGCTTTACATTTTTGAATGTCTGAACAATTGCAAAATGTTGCATATATACCTCTGGTCCTGATTATCAAGTTTAGAGGTCAGTGCAAATATTGCACTTCTGAGCTGAGTCAAGGCAAATATGAAGTGATTGGAGATCGTTGATTTCAAGCCAAAATAAATCCATGAGACCAGATCTGTATTTGAAATTCACAGTGCAAAACTTAGGCTGTTATTCAGGAGAATGAAGCTGGAGTAGAAGATATTTTTTTGTGGGAAAGGTAATGATATGTGTATCATTTAGTTAATATGGATATTAATTTCAGTTTTTAAAAAATTTAGTGAGAATGCATTTTTTGTAGATAACTAAAAAAAATAGACATACAATAGTATTGAAATGCAGACAATTGATTGCATTTGGATCCTAAAGCTATAAGAATCCACATCTGATCTTTAAAATTACTGATGATAAACAATGTAATTTTAGAATAGAGAATGCAGAATTTTTGAATGATTCCAACAATTTTTTTGGCTTCATCTTCTACTGGATTAGTCAGCACTCAGTCTACCTCATTTTTAAGGCCATGTATTTCATACCCTAAATGCATATAATCTGATATGTAGCCAAGCAAAACATTTATTGAGCATCTATGATGTGCCGGGTACTGCAGACATATAAAATAGAGTCAAACATCTATCCTCATCAGCCTCAGAGTAGACAAACTTTAAATGTCTTATAAGGCAAGTCAGAAAACTGAAATTCAGAGAAATAATGTGCCTTGCTAATTGTCACAATCCTAGAGTGAGAAGCAGAACAAAAGCTGGCCTTCAGCAGCAATACCCTCTCCACTGAACAAGGCGATTGCTATTTCACTTCAATTTGATTCTTGGTAGTAGTGATATTTTTTACATTTGTGAGAAGATAAGGTCAAAAGGTTGGAGATTGGCAGGTATACAATACTGATAATTATTCAGGATAAGTTGACCTTAGTTCTCAGCCAAAAACCTTTTAAAAAGAATATAAAAAAAGTATGTCACATATCATTCACAATAATTGCTCATCCTATCTAATAAAGAGGGAATATGCTAATTGACCATCACTCCGTCACAAATATGGCTGCACCCACAGCTGAGGCCAAGTTCCCATAAGAAGCCTTAATGAGCAATCAGTAGGGACCTGAGGCTATGCCCTCCCCCACCCCAGCGGGGCTTGACAGGGGATCTCAGGCCATGTCCTCCACCTGGCAGGGCTTGACAGGGAACCTCAAGGCACGCCCCCCCACCCCAGTCTGGGCTGGGGGACCTCAGGCCACACACCCCGTTCTGGCGCCAGGCCAGGGGACCTGAGGCTACGGCTCCTGCCTGGTGGGGCTTGACAAAGGGTGGGACTGGCCGGGTCTGGATCTAGCCCAGTGGGGGTGGGGGCCGGCTGAGTCTGGGTTTCACGCGATTTTGAGGCGCATGTGGGTGGGCGGGGACTTGACTCTGGGTCCCGTGGAACGCCCCAGACTCTGACAGGAGGAAGGTTTTCATATACATTTTACTAATTTTCTTTCATCTCTGACACTTATAGTATAGAAGAAGGGCAAATAGCAATATTAAATTATTTCCTCTAATTAATCCCCTTTTAATGTGCATGAATTTCATGCACCGGGCCACTAGTATATGAATATTTAACAACAGATAATGTGGATCAAAAATCTGATACACTAACAAGCTAAAGTCAGTAGAAATATGAATGCATATCCTATATAATAAAAGGCTAATATTCAAATTGTCCCCTCAGGAGTTCGAACAACCGGGAATTTGACCACTTACTATGACGTGTGCTGACCACCAGGGGCGGTGCAGAATGAAGGCAGGCCCCGGCCAGCAGCCGGCAGCTGGGGTAAGGAAGGCCCCGGCCGACCCTGATCGCCAGCCAGGCCTAGGGACCTTACCCGTGCACGAATTTCGTGCACCAAGCCTCTAGTCATTATTATAAGAGCAAAATTCTGAAAAAAAATGGGCACAAAATTTATACACAGACTAGAGGCCCGGTGCATGAAATGTGTGTACTTGGGGGGGTCCCTCAGCCCAGCCTGCACCCTCTCGCAGTCTGGGAGCCCTCAGGGGATGTCCAACTAATGGCTAAGGTGTGCTCCCTGTGGGGAGCAGGCCTAAGCCGGCAGTTGGACATCCTTAGCGCTGCCACTGCTGCTGCACTTGCCGGCCGTGAGCCCGGCTTCTGGCTAAGTGGCATTCCTCCTATGGGAGCACACTGACCACCAAGGGGCAGCTCCTGCATTGAGTGTCTGCCCCCTGGTGGTCAGTGCACATCATAGCGACTGGTCGTTTTGCCGTTTGGTCAGTTTGCATATTAGCCTTTTATTATATAGGATGCAATTTTAAGAATATTAGAATGAATAGTGGGAAATAGATTGATGATACACTCCTAAGTAAATTTAGTTAGAATATTATATATTTCTTAACCAATAGATATTTAGTAGAATAAAAGTAATAGATCTGATTATAGTCATTCTAATCTTTAGAGTTTTATTTTGTATATTTTCATTCAAAACTACACAAAGTAATTTTAGATACTCAAATTTTTGGTAATGTAATTATAGTTAGGACATGATATTTTCATATAAAATTTATTTTTGTGAATTCTTCCCATCTTGTGAGAATGAATTAAAAGCCAAATGTCAAAATTTGATGAGTAAGAAAAACTTTAAAATACAATACTGCATTCAAAATAAAGTATATTTGATCCAGCCTAAATAAAGAGTATAGAGAGAAAATAAAAGGAAATTTCAGAGAAAAATTAGTTTTGCCACCACCAAGTTAGTTATATGTCTAAATATTTAAAAGTTAACAAACTTTCTTGATAACATAGCTTAATAAACAACACAACAAGTGATAATTCGTTATTATAGAATAGTATGTATGACATATTGATTCACATGAGAAAATAGAAATTCATTATTATTATGGACTAGAGGCCTGGTGCTCGAAATTTGTGCACCGGGGGGGGGGGGGTTGTCCCTCAGCCCAACCTGCACCCTCTCCAATCTGGGACCCCTCGGGGGATGTCCAACTGCCTGTTTAGGACAGGCAGACAGTCAGACATCCCTTTCACAATCCAGGACTGCTGGTTCCCTACTGCTCGCCTGCCTGTCTGATTGCTCCTAACTGCTTCTGCTTGCCAGCCTGATCACCCCTAACCACTCCCCTGCCAGCCTGATCGACGCCTAACTGCTCCCCTGCCAGCCCAATCATCCCCAACTGCCCTCCCCTGATAACCCAGTCACCCCCAAATGCCCTCCCATGCATATTCCCTCTTTATTAGATAGGGGTTTTTTCTTTAACATATTGGACAGCCCTAACTGGTTTGGCTAGGTGGATGGAGCATCGGCCTGCAGACTCAAGGGTCCCAGGTTCGATTCCGGTCAAGGGCATGTTCCTTGGTTGGGGGCACATACCCAGTGGGGAGTGTGCAGGAGGCAGCTAATCGATGTTTCTCTGTCAAATATGTTTCTAGCTCTCTATCCCTTTCCCTTCCTCTCTGTAAAAAAATCAATGAAATATATTTTTTTAAAAAAGAAACATTTAAGATTCCTCCATATCTGCCTGGCTGGTGTGACTCAGTGGTTGAGACCCCAGGCTGTCGCCACTGGGAGGGGGATCCCGTGGGGATGCGTGCCCCTGCAGGGCTGAGACCCCAGCCCAGGCTGCCGCCGCTGCGAGGGGATTGGGCCGTGGGGAGTGAATTTGTTTTTGTTTTTTCTAAAGGGTCAGGAGGGCCTCTGGGCAGCATTCCACCAGGCCACTTACTCTGCAGGCTCTCAGCAGCAGCCCTCCCTGACACTGGGGGACTCCGGTGGGACTGAGAGGACTGGGCGCCGCCATCTTGTGGCTATGGGCGCCGCCATCTTTGTTGTGGAGTGATGGTTAATTTGCATATTACTCTTTTATTATATAGGATAGGTAGGAGGTACAAAAGTATACCCAGCCTAGCTGGTTTGGCTCAGTGGATAGAGTGTCAGCCCATGGACTGAAGTGTCCCGGGTTTGATTCTGGTTAAGGGCAAGTATCTGGGTTGCAGGTTCAATCCCCACCTTGGGCCAGGTGTGCTGGAGGCAACCAATCGATAAGTCTCTCTCACATTGATGTTTGTCTCTCTATGTCTCTCCCCCTCCCTTCCACTCCTCTTAAAATCAATGGGAAAATATCCTCAGGTGAGGATAACAACAACAAAAAGGAATATCAAAAGTATACCTAAACAAGGTAAGATAAGCAATAAGCTTTTGGGCAAAATAAAGCCTAAAACAGCAGTCTTTAAAGCATGCAAGAATAGTCTCTGCACAAGACACGCCTGTTCATAGAATACTAGTATGTTCCCTCTTAATCCCTACTACTTCACATACATAAGCAACGCAAAGCTTTTGGATTCATTCAAAACTGCCAGGAAGTTTAAGTTTGATGTATGAGATGTCCTGTCTAGAAACTGTTGTGTGGAATACATTGGTGAGAGTGACTTTGCCTAAAGTCATGCTCTTTATGCTCAAGCCAACAGATATATTATTAAACAGCAATGTTAAACTTGGCAGGGATTTCCAGGGATCATACCAAAACTCCAAACTCAGGATGCATAATTGTTTGTAAAATATTAGTTATTTAAAATGTAAATAACTAGAAGAAATCTGACTGTTAGCATTGATGGGGTTTTTAAGTGTTTTGAGTCTTTTTAAATCATGTTTCCATATTAAAATGGTGCAAAATGCTATCTTTAAATATGTTGAACATGTAAAAGCCCTAATGGCAAGCTACAGAAATATTGATTTATGTTGACACAAAGCCATTTATTAAAACTCTGTGTTTATATGGATGATCAACTAGTTTCATTTCTACATAATAGTATTAAGACCCAGTTCATCCCCTAATCCCAAATAAAATCTCATGGGAAATTTTATCAACACTTTTCCTGTAGTCAAGATATTCTGTGCCTACTGCACTCCACATGAATCCTACTAATAGAACTTAGTAAATGTTGGGTTTAAAAACAATGTTATTGATTTATTTGGAAGGTAAGAAAAATGCTTCATGTCCTTGGCTTACTTCATCTAGTATATATGGTCCCTACTGGGAGTTCATGGGTTTAGAAAGTAGAGAGGTGTAAATATCATGTATATATGTTCTCTGTGTGTGCATGTAGTGTGGATTTATAGATAGTTGATGTATAAAAGCTATATACACACTCAAGCATATCTATATCTATCTATCTATATATCTATCTATATCTATATCTATCTATCTATATACATATATAAAGAGAGAGAGAGAGAGAGAGAGAGGTAATATGTAAATTATGCTGGGACGCTATAACGGGTCACGACCAGACAGGAGGAGGTTGCTAGCGCAGGTGAGGCCCAGAGTGGAGACAGAGACAGAGACAGAGACAGGGGGGCCTGCCTGAGCCAGCTCGGGTGGCCCCGGAGTGGACACAGGCAGGGTGGTTGGGGGACGCTGAGAGTCAGGTGTGAGTCCTGGCCCCCCGCAGCGCCAGTCTGGCCTGACTCCCATGGCAGCTGGCGCTGCGCGAGTCAGGCGCGGGTCCTGGCCCCCTGCGGGGTGCCTCCTCACATGGTGGGAGGCGGGGTGCCTCCTCACGTGATTGAAATCGTGTGCTGGGCCTCTAGTATATATATGTGTGTGTGTGTGTGTGTGTGCGCATACACATATATATATAATCAATGTACATATTTATTTTTTAGAAAAGAAATAAACTCAATGAAAAATATGTTTGTATTTGTCAGGTCTTTACAAGTAAATCCATGCATAGTACCCTTTTACCGAGGATCCTGAATCTTGTGAAATAAAGCTGGAATTTGAATCTCCTCCATGTTTTTGACCCATCTGCCTGCACTCTCCTGGTGAGACCCAGGGTGGGAAGTAAACTTAGTGTTGTGGCCCCCAAATCCCCAACAATGAAAGCGTTCTTGGATGTGAGCCTCAGTGCTGACACTGTGAGCACTGGGACAGTAAACATTTTAGTTTATTTGGATGAGGCTTACTTTTCTCATCTGTATGTCAAAGATTTATTTCAGGGAATAAAAGAGATAAAATAAATTCATTGATTGGTACAGTGTCATTAACATAGTAAGTGCTCAATTAGAAATGTGTGTATACACACATATATATGAAAAAAACTTGAGGTGCAGAACGTTAAGTAAAATGGCTCATGGTCACACAGCTAAGCAATCATAGACTGAATTCAAAGTCCGTACCATTTCCACAGCAACTTGCAGTACCTAAATATTCTACGCGAGGCACCATTACTCTTCCTTGATTCTGTGGGATATAAATAGTACTGTTCACCTATGTGTCAGGCACCATTCTAAGTATTTTATTCAGAATTCATTGATTTTTTAAATCAGTATTTTATCTTGAATTTTAATTTATGTAATAAATGGTATCTATTATTTTCTTATATGGTTCAAATTTTTAATGATTTTGGCACACAAAAAAATAGGAAATGTAGTTTTCTATATAGACTCTAACATGAAAATGTGTAAGAACTTTCTTACATTTACTCAAATGAAAACACATATAATTCCCTAGAAACAAATGAGCAACTTATCAGTATCTTGAAAATTATTTTATATTTTGCACTGCCTGTGGTTAAGTGCAGTCATCCCATCTGGCCAGAGGTGTGGCCAGTGGTGTTCTCTCTCCCATAAGTTTTGCTGGCACCCCAGCAGGTGGCTTCCTGCCTGCCTGCTTTGTCCTATGGCACCTGAGTGACCTCTCACATCTAGTGGGTGGCAGCCACACGTCTCCTTCCAGGTATGAATCTGCCATTCTGACTACATACACCTTCTTTCCTCAGTCTAAAAGGTGGTAGCTGCTCTCTACGTGCCATCTTTATATTCTTTAGAATTCTCTTGTCTTTTTAGTAAACTTCACATTTTTGTGCATCTTTCTTTTTGTATCCTCTCTGGCCCATTCTTGTTTTACAATCTCATCCAGAATCAAATCCAGCCTCTGAAAGATTGCCTTTCTTAGTGTCTTCAGGTAGAAAGGAGACCATTCCTCTCCATGCTCTCATAGGGTCTATGTCAGCCGTGGGCAAACTACGGCCCGCGGGCCGGATCCGGCCCGTTCGGCTGTTCTATCCGGCCCGCGGAGCCGAAAGAGCGGAGGGTTCTCTTGCTCTCCCCTCCGCTCCTTTACTTTGAATTTATATTAGTTCACACAAACACTCCATCCATGCTTTTGTTCCGGCCCTCCGGTCCAGTTTAAGAACCCATTGTGGCCCTCGAGTCAAAAAGTTTGCCCACCCCTGGTCTATGTCATATCTTTTCTACAGCATATATCTCCCACTCGAGGCCCGGTGTATGAAATTAGTGCACAGGTAGGGTTCCTAGGGCTGGCCAGCAATCAGGGCTGATCAGGTTCCCTGCCTCCTCCTTCCCTCACTCCCTCATTGCCCCACTGCCACCACTGGTCGCCCACCATGTTCCACGCCGCCCCCTGGTGGTCAGTGCACGTCATAGCAAGTGATCGAATTCCCAGTCTCCTGGTCGAACTCCCAAGGAGATAATTTGCATATTAGCCTTTTATTATATAGGACTAGAGGCCTGGTGCACGAAATTCATGCACTCGGGGGGGGCAGGTCCCTCAGCCAGGCCTGCACCCTCTCACAGTCTGGGAGCCCTCAGGGGATGTCCGACTGACGGCTTAGGCCCACTCCTAAGTCATCAGTTGGACATCCTTAGTGCTGCTGCAGAGGTAGGAGAGGCTCCCGCCACCGCCACTACGCTCACCAGCCGTGAGCCCTGCTTCTGGCTGAGCGGTACTCCCCCTGTGGGAGTGCACTGACCACCAGGGGGCAGCTCCTGTGTTGAGTGTCTGCCCCCTGGCGGTCAGTTTGCGTCATAGTGACCAGTCGTGCATAGCGACCGGTCATTCCACAGTTCAGTCAATTTGCATATTAGCCTTTTATTATATTGAATGATCAAAATTGTTTCATTCTCCGCCAATCTCCATACTCTGAAACCCAGCAGACATATTCTATCACATAGGTATGCACATCACCAGACATGTACTAGGTACCTAATAGAGCCTTTGTTTCATGAATGCTGCCCCTCCTCCCTGTTCTCCTTCTAAATTTGTATTTTAAAGGGGGAGTTTTTGAGGTTATATAATTTTGGGAAGTAGTCTTTTTAAATATACTTTTTATTGATTTCAGAAGGAAAGGAGAGGGAGAGAGAGATAGAAACATCAATGATGAGAAAGAATTATTGATTGGCTGCCTCCTGCACACCCCACACTGGGGATGGAGCCCATAACCCAGCAATATGCCCTGACCGGGAATGGAACCATGACTTTCTGGTTCATAGGTCAATGCTTAACCACTGAGCCGTACAGGCCAGGCTGAGAAGTAGTCTTTATCTTCATTCTGAATAGACTTCCTTAGGCCTAGTGAGCTTTTTGTCTTGTGTAGATCCATAGAGCAGCAGGCCTTGTAGAGAAGGAAGCTGGCATACTGCAGCGATTTCTGTATGAACACTGAGCTGTTAGGATTGGACCTATGCCAGGACACATTTCTCATTGACAATTAAGCACTCATCAGCTGGTAATGACAACTCCTAGTCACTGGTGACACAGACCAGACAGAAAGGCTGTGATCTAGGTAGGAAAGGCATTTGATCTCATTATTCATCCTTGGAGCCATTCACAGCCTCAGAATGTCCGATGATGGAGCCCTTGGTGAACAGAAAGCTACTAAGTATGGGATTGTTTTTGAGAAATATATACATTCTATTGTCTGTTATCTATTATATAAATGTGCTTCCTATCTGATTTCTTTAGGCATGTTTTTGGTAAACACTAAATATTTTCTCAGTTATTAAATTCTAGTTTTCAAAAGTAGCAACCTTGTTGCATGATATACACATAAAAGATGATTTTAAAAAGGAACATTTTTTTTCAAATTTGCTTCTCAACAGTTGACTGTAAAATGTCAAAATAAAATTTAAAATTATTTAATTTTTATTCCATTTGCAAAGTGAGTATAATGGCCAGGAGTGTTTTTCTGAACACAACCATGTGGAAGTCTGTTCTGCTCACAGAGTAGGTTTAAGTTTGGTTTCTCAAGCAAGTAAAATGCAATTGATTTCAATACATGTTTGACACTCCTCCAGCACTAACAGTGATGTGTAGCTGTCTCATTAATTTTGGCACGAAATCTAAGCTTTATTGAATAATTTCTGAATGTGGTGGTTTTCGCTCTTTTTGTCAGAAAATTATTCAAGTTCTCAACTATGAAAAGTAATCTGACAATCAATGGAATTGCATTTGTTCCTAATTTACAAATTATTGTCAAGAACATGGCATGGGTTTGTACTCTGGATTGAATACCTTATTTAACTTGTTCGTAATTTATGGCTATTTAATATTGTAAAACAAAAAGTAACCAGAGGGTATACATTTCTGAGAATTTCTTCTTTTCATAGTATTGATCTTTTAACTTCTTGACCTACTTACTTCCATACAATGCCACTATCCCCACTATAAATAATATTAGTTATTGTATGTTTCAGAGAGCTCTTAATTGTAAGAATAAGAAAAATCTTTAAAAATATATATAGGTCATTAACTCCTTGGAAACTGAATTTTTCCCTGTATGCTAAAATAACTACTCTTGACTTCATTTATTTCATTTGGTTTAAGTTATAAGTCCTTTTTTTCTATTACATATTATAACTAAATTATTTTACTGGCAAATGGAAAAAAAGAAAATAATGGCATACAATCTATAAACTGGTATAAGGAGAGAGGCATGAAGCAGACATTACTCAGTGTTAAAAGAACTTTTGATGAATGATTAGACTTTTGTAAAAAATGCTCATGTCTTCTGAATTATAAGAAAAATAAAAAACTCTGAAATATACAAACATTCCATACCTTTTATCATCTTATATTACATTACACAACTTTTTTTTTTTTGGATGACATTTAGTTTATCCCTCAAACCTTGAGGTTAATAAAATAATTTATTTTAAAGATTAGGAAAATAACATCAGAGAAGCAAGGGTCCATTCCTTCAAAGTTGTAAGATTCTAAAACAATGTGAGGGGTCAGAAAACATATAAGATATGAAAAATTAGGTAACAATTTCCATAGACGTAACTCCCCTTTGCCTAGAAACACCTAGCCTGAGATCTCTGGGTAGGGATAAGGTTTAATAATCCAACCCTAAAATTTACCAGCATGAATCTAACATAGGCCATTGGAGTGGAGCCAGACTTGGTGCCTGGTACAAGTTTACCTCTTTCTCCCAGTCTTTCTTGGAGCACCATGGGCGGAACTGAATTCCTGCCATATAGTTTGTCCCGTGGACCATCTGCAGCACAGCATGGTGGCGAAAAGCTTGGAGGCAACTGCCTGCGTTAGATTATTGGCTCTGGCACTTCCTGGCTGAGTGAACTTGGGCACGTTCTGGTCCTAAATTTTATTATTTGTCAGTGGACATATAAATATCACCTATCCTCAAATTCTGTTGTGTGGATTAGATGACATATTACTTGGCAAACATTCATTGTGAGCTCTTAATCTTCAATTGTTGTTTTCAAATTAGTAAGCATTATGATTAACAGTTTAGTTTTTTATCAGATAGCTTAATTACAAATATATGTGATTTAATTGTCACAGGTTCCTCTAACTTGTTTTTGTTTTTTTGGCTAGGATTTATAATAATTTTTAAAGAGATTATACATCTTTTAAAATATGTTTTGCTTAGCACTATAAAGGTATTTTGTCTGGGAAGCAATGCATTAAATAGGCTTAATTGATTAACAAATGAATAGATGCTAATGGATTCTGATTGTCTGCCAACATTGTTTAATGCCACTACAAATCAATTAATGATGTAAAATTTGCAAATTTTATTGAAAAAACGTACTCATATTTGCAGGCATGGCTATAAATAGTCATTTTTAAAAGCAGATTATACAAATGCAAAGTGCATAGTCATTTTGAAATGTGATTTGCATATGGTAATGTGCACGTTACTTCAATTGCTACATTAAAATTCTTTTTTTTTTTTTTTTGCATTTTGAAGGGTTGTAAGGAGCAAAGGTTGTAAACATTCACAAATTAGGACTGTATTCTGATTTGACACATTTATTTGACATGCCTCCATATACCAGAACTTACCTTTCAAATTGTGGAAGAGCAAGGCTGTGAAAGGTTGTGAGATGTCAGATTGCACTGTCAACCAGCCCTTACCTCTAGACATGTCATGGTCGGCCATCATTAAATGTCCCTGATCTTTCCCACAACTGTGTTGAAATCTAAATCTTGAGGTCTCACTGCCAATCATTATTTAGGGTTCACTGTTGCCCTTTGGAGCAGTCACCATAGCAATGGAAATGAATTCATTAAAAGTATTATAACTTCCTAATGCACCTAAAAACGTTATGGGCTCTAGTCAGTAGGAAACATCAAGTTTTTCATTTAATTTCACTTAGCTTAAATGAAGCCATAAAATATCTAATATAGGAGGGGAAAAGATGAACCTTTTTCCCCCATAAAAAACTTTTAAAAATAAATTAGTTCCAAAGCAAAGTCTGAATGTTTTTTATTCTTGAAGGAAAGATGAGGCAGAATGTCAGGAATGAGTTGGATAATGACTGAATTTCAGGAGGGAATATGGGTAAACTTTATATAAGAATTTTGTACATCAAAAAAAAAAAAAAAGCTCAGGATTATTTAACTATCTATAGACTGAAGTCCTCATCTCTCCAAAGTAATGTTAGTATAGAAGTTAGTAAAGTTAGTATAGAAGTATCTTCTATAATGTTAGTATAGAAGTAATGTTAGTATAGTATTGTATTTATTTACATTGAGTAACGTGGTATAATTTTCTCTCCACTAGTCTCATATTTGTTTTTCTGTATCTTTCTTTTTACCCTTTACTTATCTGTAAATGGTCACACTGTATCTAAACATTGCTATTCATTATTTTTATTGAATATAATTTCTCCCTTGTTATTAACAAGTACAAGTGGAAATCTCTTCTCCCTGATAATACCAACTACAATTCACAACATAATGTATAGTTCATAAAGTATTTTTCAATTAATGATGATGATGATATTTTATTTAGTTAATTAGTTGATTATATAGTTAAAATATATTTTTGTTTATTTCAGAGAGGAATGAAGAGGAGAGAGAGCTAGAAACATCAATGATGAAAGAGAGAGCCATTGATTGGCTGCCTCCTGCACGCCCCACACAGGGGACTGAGCCTGCAACCCAGGCATGTGCCCTGACCAGGAATCGAACCCCAACCTCCTGGTTCATAGGTCCATGCTCAACCACTGGGCCATGCTGGCTGGGCATGATGATATTTTTAAATAGTTCTCTTTCAGTTAGAACATTAGACTCTTATTTTTCTTCCTATTGATTAAATGACACTCAATTGGTCCAAATAAGTGATGTCATATACTCCTGGTTTGCAATGAGCATCTTCTGGTCTGGTGAGCAGCTACCTAAGTGTAGAGACTTCTTATTGTGAATGTCTGTGTTCAAGGTACTGTGCAGTATCTGCCACCCTGGAAACACCTGCTAAGCTAGGGATTTGTTACCCATTATTGACAAAGGAGCAGCCGAGACTCAGAGAAGATGGGTGCGGTGCCCATGGTCACAGATCCACACTGCAAACTCGGGTTTCTCCTTCAAAGATGTGCCACAACGTTTATGAGGATTGAGCCTTGTTTTCAGAGTCAAACAATGTAGACATGGCCGCTTTACTAACTGTGCGAAGTTGGACTAGTTGCTTTGCTTTTTTGAAACTGAATTTCCTCCTCTGCATAAATAAACTAGTAATATTAACCCTCGCCAAAGCCCCAGAAGTGGGAGATGGAGATCAGCATAGTTGCTGCGCAGCAATTAACAGTAAAAGATGCAATTTTCTTTATTACTCTTAGAATAAGGTAACTTTCCCTTACTCATTTCTACCTTTCTTCTTCCTATCTTCCCTCTCTCACATAGTAGAGTAAAATAAATGTCCAAAGTCAATCACTGGTTCATTTTGTTACAGCCTGTATGATTTTGGGGACATTACTCTGCCATCTGAACCCGTTTTCTTATATCACAAATAAGGCCTGGAACCCCAGGTAGAATATGTATAAGTGTATTATACAGTGGTACTCAGTAAATGTTTGTTCATCCCTCTCCTCTTTTTTTTTAATAGGAAGCTCTCTGCAAATGTCAGGTATTACTATTATAACAAACTAAACAGGTATCATCAAATTTACATTTAATTTCATATCCAGAGGCACCCAGAAAATGACTTCCTGTGTTCTAACTTTTCAAGTGCTGTTCACCAGTATGATGCCATGGCTGCTTTCTGATTGTTTAAGAAACAGTACTTGTCTCTGCTCTAGACAGAAAAAGAAAATATTCATAATCTGCCCTTGAGATGAGTATTAGAACCAATCCCTATCTGTTATTTGAGCTTTGGTCCTTTCCAAACTGTCTTCCAGTGCTGAAATTCTATTATTCTAAGATTGAAATCTTACCCCTTTATATATTAATTCCTTTTTCTTACCTATGAAATCTGGAGATCTGGTTCTCCTTGTTAAGTGAGCTAACTTAATATTTCCTTAGCTGCCTTGCCTGACCCCTACTCCAGTGCCCTTTGATCACCCCACAGTGGCCCCAAAATCATTGCGTATTTATTGTTTTCCTTATGTCCACTGTCGTTCAGCTCTGCCATGTCTCTCGGCATTTTCCTTCTTCATTGGGCCTATTCCCTCACTCTCACGTCCCCTTCTCCCTTGTCTCTCTTATTTTCTATTTCCTGTGTTCCCTGCCTTTAGTTCCTCTAATATCCACTCGTTTCTTTCCTTCTTTACCACTTCTTTCTGGCCGTCATCCAATCTCTCCTCTTCCAAATAAAAAAATGACTATATTTCACAAGATATATGGAAGGTGGAGTGAAGGAGGTAGGTGGTATATTTGTAAAGAATATAGTATTTATACAACATAAAATGCATGGCAAAGAAAAGATTCCAGGCTTAGAAGTGATCCGTGTGGGTGGTTAGAATTTTCAGGGGTGGATATATTTGGAGCTTCCCATTTCCCATGCTAACAAGTAGAGGTTCGATGTGTCCAGTAAAGGAAAGCATGTCTGAGGAGACCTTGGGAAAATGCTAACCTTGCCAGGAGGTAGTGCAAAATTAATGCTGCATTTTTCCCACCTTCAGTTTCTCCCATGTGATCCCATTGTTATGTCACTCCTGTCATTTGATGACCGTGCAAGGTGGCTTAGGGATGTTGTCTTTCTGTGTTTCATTGTTCGTTTCATGGAATGTATTTAGCTGTCCATGCTGCTGTCTGTCTTCTGTTGCCTTTTAAGTCTTTATTTTTCCTGCTCTTTGTTCAAGATGAGTTTGCAATATCTTTTCAGGTTTGAATTACAGCTTGTGAGTTTGAAACACAGGATGTAGACATCTATTTTTTATTTCTTAGTCAATTGTCAAGTATCTGAGGATTTTTTTCTTAGATATTTTTCAAAGCAAAATTTATGTTTGAATGTGTAAATAGATACCTATTTACACATTCAAACATCAAGACAATGCTTTAATAAATTCCCTGCTAAATTCTCACAAAAGACTTGTTTGATTTCACAACATATAAAATTATATACTTTGGGGAAATAATTCCAATGTCTTGTATTTGTATAGATTGCGATAAAGTTTCCCTTTATCATCTTGTTTTTGAGATTCACATAAATCCTGTGAAGTAGATAAAGGGATATTATTCCTCCTGTTTATATGTAAGGGCTTCTAGAAGTTTTATGCCATTCTTAAGGTCACATGGCTAGGAAAGACTTGGGATTGGAATACTTAGGCCCACTATGTTTATTCATAACATCACTTTTCCACCAAAATATAAAACCATTGATATAAATATAGCCCTAGCCGGCTTGGCTCAGTGGATAAAGCGTCAGCCTGCAGACTGAAGGGTCCCAGATTCGATTCCGGCCAAGGGCTCATGCCTGGGTTGCGGGCTCGATCCCCAGTAGGGGGCGTTCAGGAGGCAGCCAATCAATGATTCTCTCTCATCAATGATTCTCTCTCATCATTGATGTTCCTATCACTCTCTCCTTCTTCCTTCTTCTCTGAAATCAATAAGGAAATATATTTAAAATATATATATATATATATAGAATATGTATGTGCCTTAATGACTTTGAATAAAAAAAATAATTCATAGTTTCTACCATCGTTATCATAACAGCTACAACTTGTCAGCTTCATACTTGTAGTATTTCTCATCCTTACAACAGACTTATAAGCCAAATCAAATTAGTTCTGATTTATATTTGAGAAAGGTGGTGCCAGAGAATTTTAAGAACATGCCCAAAGTTATAATTTCAGGAACTAAAAGGAGCAGTTTGGGATTTTACCTTATTCTCCCCATGTCTGAGCATGCATTATTTTCTCTCTCTCATGCAACATACAACATAATTTGTAAATAAATTCTTAGTACCACTTAGTTTACAGTTAGGAAACATATTTTATTGCTCCTGTTTTGTTAAAAGGAAAAAGAAAAGAAAAAAAATAGTTTAGCACCAGCACCACTTGCAGGTAATGCCCTCTCTAAAGCCACTTGGCTAATAGTTATTTTGCACCTGGGATTCTGTGATCCAGTGACTCAGACACCTGTGCAGTGGTCTGCCTCCAAGTGACTACTGAGGCCAGCTGCCGAATGAGGTACACACGAACTGATCAGAATATCCTACGCTCACCCAGGCATGTACACATACATACCCTTCTCCAAATCCAGTCAGTCACATTTCCATGATTTCAACTGTATCTGTTTGCATTGCTGTGAAACAAAATACCACCAACTTAGAAGTATGAAATATGACTTCATTTTCTCCCAGTTTCTGTGCATCGGGCCTGAGTAAACTAACCCTGGTCCTCTGCTGAAGATCCCCATCGCCTCAATCAGTGTGTCCCTGTGTTGTTCTTTCTGGGCCTGAGGTGGTCTTGCACGTCCATGTAGTTGTTGGCAAGAATCAGTTCCTTTTGGTTTGGCTCCTTTTGTTCTTGCTGGCTGTCAGCAGAGGGTCCCTCTGTCCCTGGAGGCCACCTACATTTGCTTTGCATTGTGGGATTCTCTCACAACAGAGCACCTCACTTCTTTAAGCCCATCAGGAGAATTTCTCGCTCTAGTCGTTAAGACAGAAAAAAAATAGTTTAGCACCAGCACAACTTGCAGGTAATGAGATTCACATAATGTAACACAGTCAAAGTGATTATCCTGCCCTGTCCCGTGTGGCTCGGCGTAGTCCCCCTATGGAAAAGTCTCGAGTTTGATTCCTGGTCAGTGCACATATTTAGGTTGCAGGTTTGATCTCTAGTCTGGGCATGTGTGGGAGGCAGGGGATCAGTGTTTCTCTCTTACATTGATGTTTCTGTCTGTCTGTCTCTCGCTCGCTCGCTCTCGCTCTCGCTCTCTTTCTCTCTCCCTTCCTCTCTCTGAAATCAATTTAAAAAAAAGTAACTATCCCATCACCTTTGCTATGCGATAGAACCTAACCAAGAATGTACCAATCTTGCCAATTTGCTGTATTCTGTTGCTTACAGGTAAGTCACAATTCCACCCACACTCAAGGAGAGGTGATTATAAAAGGAGATGATTCACTGGGAGTCATCTTAGAATTTTGTCTACCATACCAGCTCACAAAGCAAAAGAGCCACGCGCTTTCACTCACTGTTCTCTGTTGACAGTTGCATCTTGCCCTTGCCTTTTGCTATTTCTCTTTTACTTGCAGCCTAATGTATTTCAGAGTGATGTAAACATATTGAAAAAAGAATAATTAGTGCCCATTAAGTTGCATATATTTTTTCAAGATGAGAACAAAAGTTCAACTGTAAATAATTGAAAATCATATCTACCAATAATTTTTCATTTGTATGTATAAAATAAGAGTCCAGGTGGGTTTTTAAATATTTTATTGAATTTTGTTATTTATATATATTTTTTTGGGGGGTAGGATAATAAATCTTTTTTTTATTGATTTCAGAGAGGAAGGGAAAGGGAGAAAT
Organism: Plecotus auritus; assembly: GCF_963455305.1. Lineage (NCBI taxonomy): Eukaryota > Metazoa > Chordata > Mammalia > Chiroptera > Vespertilionidae > Plecotus > Plecotus auritus. The sequence continues at coordinate 44,163,478 of NC_137777.1, forward strand.
AAAAACATCAATGATGAGAAAGAATCACCAATTGGCTACCTCCTGCACTCCCTCCACTGGGGATAGAGCTTGAAACCCAGGTATTTGCCCAGACTGGGAATTGAATTATGATCTCCTGGCTCATAGGTCAATGCTCAACCACTGAACCACACAGGCAGGTGAAAAAAATTCTTGAACACAGTCTTTTCACTGCATGTCCTCAGGCTAAAGACCAAAAAAAGTTGTTTTTTAAATAACTCTAGTTAATACCAGTATGCTAATGATACTATTGTGGATAATAAACCCCACTAATTAAAACATTACCTTACATGTTCTTTTGTTCTGAAAAATGATTTTAGCTTTAGCCAAAACTAAGTATAATTTCTCACAATAATAGCATTTCTTAGAAAAAACAATTTTCCAAGTGGTAATATATTCAACTGTAGGCATTTCTCCTCCCTGAGAATTCAAGTCAGAGGCTGAGATTTACAGGAAGCCTTATTTGTAGCTCAGTACCCTCTCTTGACTGAAAGTATGAGTGACTGTAATTCTGATGATAATTTATTGCACCACAGTAAGATTTTACTATTGTAGCATTTAAATTAATCATGTATCAGGGAGGGTCGTTTTTTGTTCTTGTTCATTCAAAGGCATTTGTTGGAGTTGTATCTTTACTTCCTCATGTCAGAGGAAACATCAGACATGATTAGCTGCAGGTATCTGTGTTTCATGATATCCACGTAAAGTCCTTTTTATATTTCATCTTATAATTGTATTTGCAACCTTATGTTTGAAGTGTCAGTCTTTGTGAAATTAGCTCATCTTGTTATGATTTAGAGCTTTGATGTGAGCGAAGGGCTTCCACTGCAATGCAGAATCACATCTGAGAGTAAACTGCAGAGACAAAGGGACTTACAAGAGTGTAAATCAAATACTCTTAGCTGTCTATGTGGATTATGAGATAGTATTTGCATAACTTTGAAGTATTTATACTGATGAAATTACAATAATTAAAATCATTGCTGTGTCAATTGCTGGATGCCACAAGGCAGAGCAATTACTAGCATGCAAATCAGACTTTGTGTAAGCATTTTAAAGAATAATTACCTTATTTGATTCAGATGTGCCTGAAAGGCATTAGGAATCATTTGAGCTATTTTGCTTTCAACAATTTTCAGGCTCATGGATAATGTTGTTATCATTAATTATTGACTTTTGTATATCGCTTTTCCTTATTTTGGTTGAAACTAAACACCATGGATAAAATAAAAACACACAACTTTGCTGTAACTAGGAACAATTTACACTATCAGTTAAATCTTCATCTCTCTTCAGTAAACATTTTTCTTTCTAATGGGCTTGAGTCTGCTATGTCATCAGTTTCATGTTAAATAGCTGATGTATACTCAATGTCTACATTCACACAATTTAAAATCAGGATTGTGAATTGCAGGAGTATGCCAGAATAAGAAACACAAACATAAAAGGTTGCAACAATATCCTGTCAAATATGTTTGTCACAGGATATGTACAGGCGGTCACTTAGCCAGCTGAGAATTTTAGTCTTTAAATTGCAGGTGGTTTATTTCCTAAATTTCACAGGGAACTTTAGATAACACATTGAAATCAGAGCTGACATCATGTTAGAGTGTGTGATCATTTAGAAATCACGAAGTACTCCTCCAGGACTTCAAATGAAGTGATGGTTAATTCTGTATGATGTTTCTTTAACAGAACACCAAATCCTGGTCCAATTTGAAACTATGCGATGAGTAATTTAAATATAAAGATTTTTAAAACACGTATCATGCAGAATAGTTGTGTCATAAGTCAATGATCCAAGACAATAATTTTATGTGTTCTTTTTTTAAATTTTATTTTTCAGTTATAGTTCCTTCCAATTCTTTCTATCTAATAAAGACAGGTAAAAAAAATTTCCACTGATGACTCTTAATTGCATTGGTTTATAGCAACATTTTATGTGACTTAGTTACAGGGCCTATTACAGCCTACAGTAAAGAAAGAAAAATGTTCCTTTTTTTCCTGTGGCAAAATGAATTGATCATTAATATATTCACTTTGGGCAGAAAGTTGGGTAACATTAATACTTTTAGATTTACAATTCATTTAAATAATTGTGTAGTTACTGTCAGCTCTCTCTTTAATAAAACATGTGTGTGCTCAACCACAATGGATTGGCGTTTTCTAGAACACATCAAATCATGATATATAAGACGATCTAAATTCTTTTCTTTCTTGAAAGTAATTTCCCAACACTATTGCAGAGACTCTGGTCAAAACTTAGCACTGACCAAATTATACATCAGTTTTATCTTGATATGCCTGGAATTCAATTAAAAATTACCAGAGATGTAAAGAACCAGAAATATAATCCACCATAAAGAAAAAAAAAGCCTTAATAACAACACAGTGAAAAATGATAAAGATTATATAATTAGTAGAAAAGAAGATAGAACAATTATAACTATATTCCATATATTCAAGAAAGTAGAGAAGAAATTGAGCATGTTATTTGAAGACATAGATGATATAGAAAATACTCTAGTGATGTAAGCAAAGGAAAAAAGAGGGCTAGAATGGTAAATATGTGGGTAAATACAAAATATTTATTTTCTTCTTTTTAAAAATTTTTTAAGAAATTTGACCATTTTAAACCAATAATAATAATAATGAAGGTTTATATTTTCAACATATTAAGAAGTAAAATGTATGATAACAATAACACAAAGCCAAGAAGGGGCTAGCAGGGGTGGGCAAACTTTTTTTTTTTTTTAATATATTTTATTGATTTTTTTACAGAGAGAAAGGGAGAAGGATAGAGAGTTAGAAACATCGATGAGAGAGAAACATCAACCAGCTGCCTCTTTCACACCCCCTACTGGGGATGTGCCCGCAACCAAGGTACATGCCCTTGACCGGAATCGAACCTGGGACCCTTAAGTCCACAGGCTGACGCTCTATCCACTGAGCCAAACCGGTTAGGGCGGTGGGCAAACTTTTTGACTCGAGGGCCACAATGGGTTCTTAAACTGGACCGGAGGGCCGGAACAAAAGCATGGATGGAATGTTTGTGTGAACTAATATAAATTCAAAGTAAAGGAGCGGAGGGGAGAGCAAGAGAACTGGATAGAACAGCCGGATCTGGCCCGCGGGCCGTAGTTTGCCCACGGCTGGTGGAACATTGCTCTCACCAGAGAGGAATCTGAAGAGATTGCTCCTATTTTCACTCGGAGTTATACTTATTTTAGCTTGAAAGCATGACTGCCTGTTTTCACTGATTTCCCAAAATCCCTTCTTGAATTCTACCTGAAGTCTCTCTTGATGAGGCTCAGACATTAGTTCCCCCAGCAGAGAACAGGGGAACCTGCATTTTCATCATTGGTTGATCTCACAATGTCACAGGTTACCCATGCCCACCTGCTCCTCCTTCATTCATCTAAACCTCCTCATGTAAATCAATCCTGAGAAATATATCTGACCACCAGTTCAACACACCTTTATGCATGAATTCTAGCTAAGTGTTAGATGGGTCTCCAGTTACAAAAAACTAACAGAAGAGCTAAGTCAATTAGGGAAGTGATTTTTTTTTTTATAAACTACTATAGAAGTAACAAGGTTTGTTTATATAGCCTTCTTAGCTCTTTTTTATTTTTACTTTTTTTTATTATTGATTTCAAAGAGGAAAGGAGAGGGAGAGAGAGAAACATCAATGATGAGAAAGAATCATTGATTGGCTGCTTCCCAAATGCCCCCTACTGGGGATGGAGCCCACAACCAAGAATTGAACCTGGGACCCTTCAGTCTGCAGGCCAATGCTCTATCCACTGAGCCAAACTGGCTAGGGTGGGAAGTGATTTTTGATTATAAATGAGAGAGATCCTAACTCCGTAGCAAATTATGGTGTCTCTATATGGACTTGCCTTTTACCCTTTCATAAGAAGTTTTGAGAAACTCACCAACAGTGAAAATCAGTCTTATGTCCTCTCCTTGTTTTGTTTTCTTGCTATGTTTATCATGGCCTTTGAGTTGGAAATATTCCTTCTGATTGGACTAAATACACATGTTTCAAAAGCCTGGAAGACTGAAATGAAATTACATATCATGAAGGACTTTGAAATAGTTGATGTAAGTTGTGCATTTGATAAGCTTTGTGCAGATCAGCTTTTTCTTTATAAACTTCTCAACCTGTCTTCCGGTTTCACATTTCAGAGACAGATCCTGACACACCTTAAGCAGAGTATGATATACCTGTAAACCATCTGAGATAAATCCTTAGTTCCTGTGTGTTCTCCAACATTATACCTTAAGAGCTTTCCTTTCATGCATGGATAAATGGAAAAGGAAAGAATATTATCAGGACTCAATGGAGAGTCTCTCTTGATACAAATTTAGTCATGAAATATGACATTTTAATAGGATATGTGGTTTAATTTTTTAAAGAAATCAAATGGCAAAATGGATGTATTAAGTCTGACAGGACTATTTAAGAGAAAAGAATAGAATGTGAAAAGAAAGTACAATTAAATAAATAATAAGCAATATATGGAAGGCTTAACAATACAGCACTGAATCATTTGTGGAAGCGACAAATAATAGTATTCACACAACACAGAAAATTATAAAGAAGAAAATTAATGGAAAGAAAATTGCATAAATAGAGGATAATCATGGAAATATAACCTCAAATAATGACTCTTCTCAAGGAAGCAGGAGAATTATAAGAAATAATAGAAAGTATATTAATTTTTTTAAAGTACTAAGATCATTTACTCAAAGATTCATTATTATATGGGAAAAATTACTGAAAGGAACTTCATACTTAAATATTCTTGAAAATAATTGCTAGGATTCCAAAAACAAAGGAAAAATATTATTGTAAATGTCCAGGTAGAAAACAGTAACTTTTAAAGGAAACAGTTCAGAGACATGAAGAAAATAAAAATTTCATGAGTCAAACTTTCCTCAAAAGAGCAAAAATAGCCCAGCCTGTGTGGCTCAGTGGTTGAGTGTCCCATGACCCAGGAACCAAGAGGTCACCAGTTTGATTCCAGGTCAGGGAGCATGCCTGGGTTGCAGGTTTGATCCCCAGTGGAGGGTGTGCAGAGGCAGCCAATGGGTATTTCTCTCTCATTGAGGTTTCTATCTCTCTATCCCTCTCCCTTCCTCTCTCTCTAAAATAATCAATAAAAAAACATATTTAAAAAGAGCAATATAAATTGTCTCAAATGCTTTTTGTAGCAAGGTGGTTGAAAGCAAATAAATTATTAGGTAATGTAGAAATGATAGATAAGTTAAAGTATAAGGCATTGAATGAGGAGAATGTTTTTATCTTGGTGAAATATTTTATCACAGTGAGAAAAGGAGTGGCCTGCATTATTCATGATGTCTTAGGCGACCCTGCTAGCGGTTCTCAACCTGTGGATCGCGACCCACAGGTTGAGAACCACTGCTGTAGAGCTTAAGACCATCGGAAAACACAGATATTTACATTATGATTCATAACAGTAGCAAAATTACAGTTATGAATTAGCAACGAAAATAATTTTATGGTTGGGGGTCACCACAACATGAGAAACTGTATTAAAGGGTCGCGGCATTAGAAAGGTTGAAAACCACTGTTCTAGAGCCTTGCCATTGTTCATTAAAGTCTCAGAATATGGGTAATACATAAGTGAAAAGAAAGTGTGAAGAATTATGACAGGGAGTTCAAAGATCAATCCTAAACTCATATATCATTTTCCTACATATTCCATTGGCCAGAGACTCAGCATGTGGTTTCACCCAAAAAAAGAGAGGATGGGAGAGACAGCTAAGAATGTTCTGAGGAAGAAAAGGAGGAAACTGATATTAGTGATGTTACTGAGCACTAGCCTTCTTTGGTACAAGTACTAGACATGTATGTGTCAAAAGTAATAATAAAAACTAAAGATTAAAATAAAGAAAACATAGGAAACTGGAAGTATTATATTTTAATATATAGTTATGTAGAAGAGAAGTTAAAAATAAAGAAGGTTATAATCAATTAATTTAAAGTTCTAGATATAGCAGATACAGACTATGCTGCCTTCCAAAGTGTGTATGGAATATCACAATTTTGCATATCAGTGATTTAATGCACTTGGGCAATGATCATCAGTCAGAGGAAACAGCCAGAGAGGACTATTTCCTATAAACTTGAGTATTACATCTGTATTATATATTGTCTGATTGTCTTTTTTTTTTGGGGGGGGGTGTGATTCTAAAAAGTATTGTTTCCTTTTAATTCTTTCTCGTTTGCTCCTCCAAATCTCCCTATATTATAATGGACTATTCCAGGGCTCAGTCTTTGGATATTCCCTATATGAACTTATTATAGCTTATGGCTTTAGGTGCCATTTCTACAATGATGACGTCCAAGTTTATATCCTCAAATCAGCTATCTACAAGGTGCATACCCAACCATTTATTCAACACCTATATTTGAACACTTTATTTTAAATGTAGCATGTTTCTCATTATTATAGATTGAACTTTGTCACCCCCTCAAAGAAAATGTGTTCAAATTTTCATGCCTAAAAATGTCACCCTATATGGAATGTGGCAGATGTAATTAGTAAAGCTAGAAAGAGGTCACAGTGGAGTGGAGAGTGGGCCTCTAGTCCAATATGGCTGGTGTAATTAGTAAAGCTAGAAAGAGGTCACAGTGGAGTGGAGTGGGCCTCTAGTCCACTATGGCTGGTGTAATTAGTAAAGCTAGAAAGAGGTCACAGTGGAGTGGAGTGGGCCTCTAGTCCACCATGGCTGGTTTCCTTCTAAGAAGATGATTACGTGAAGTCACTGAGATGCAAACACGAGGCCAAGTGATCTGGAGACGGAGATTGGGGTTGTGGCGCCACAAACCAAGAAATGCCTGAAAGCAGAAGTGGAAGAGGCAAAAAGGGGTCCCACAGACACTTTGGAGAGAGCATGGATGAGCTGAAAGCTTATTTTTTTACATTTATCCTCCAGATCTATGAGAGAATACATTTATGTCATTTTGAGCCACCTAATCTGTGCTACTGTGTCACAGCAATCCTAGAAAACAATACAACCATTGAATTCCTGATTTTTCCACCTCGCTCAAATCAGCTCCTCCTTCAGTCTTCTTCAACTTTGTAAGTAGTCACTCTAACTCCATCTACCCAGCTGGTTAGGACTGAAACCTAGAACTCATCTTTGACCTCTGTCTTACATTCTTCATTTTTACTTTTTAAATATATATAATTTCAGACAGGAAGAGAGAGATAGAAACATCATGAGAGAAAATCATTGATCAGCTGCCTCCCGCATGCCCCAAACTGGGGTTTGAGCCCGGGCATGTACACTGACCGGAAATCGAACTGTGACCTCCTGGTTCATAGGTCAACACTCAACCACTAAGCCACGCTGGCCCATTCTTCATATTTAAACCATCAACAGTTCCTTTTGGTTTAATCTTGAAAATATATCAAGAATCTGATCACTTTGTATCACCATTTGTTTCCCCACCACTCATTCCAACTCACTCATTTGGATTACTGAGATAATTTTCTACTACATCTCCCTCCTTTATTGTGCACTGTCTGCTGAGGGTCCTAAGTGTGTCAGTTTGAACAGTCAGGGTATGTCCCTCATTGCTCAAGACCTGCCAGTGGCTTTCCCCATTAGACAGAATTAAAGCCAAAGTCCTTATCAGGATGGAGATGGATCTCTATGATCTGCTTTTCATTCTTCCCCACTTCTCATACCTCTGAGACCTATCTCCTACCAACTTTACCCCCACACCAGCTATATATGTCACAGAGCCTATTTGTTGGCTATCTATGTCTAAATTGTTCTTTCTACTAATATCCCATGATTCACTTAATCACCATCTGTTTAAATATGATCTTATCATAAGACCTTACCTGTCCTCCCTGTTTACTGCTGTGAAGACTTCAATCCTTATCTTCCTCCTAACTTTATGTATCTTCATAATACTTGTCTCTAACTGGTGTAATATAAAATGTACTTGTTTGCTTATTATTTGTCTTCTCCCACTAAAATGTACACCCCATTAAAGCATATTTTAATCCTATATTTACTGCTTTATTGCAGGTCCTAAAAGAAAGCTTAGAATAGAATAAGTTTTCATAGATACGTGTGTGAATTAATGGTTACAGGAAAGGGATGCAATTAGTTACTTTGAGCAAAAAGCTACTTTAAAAACTGCCCATATTTACTGTATGCATGTGAAATATTCTAACAATAAGTGACACATTTCTTGATTAAAGTGTGTCTATCAAGATTAGTTTTTGGAATTAAACATAGTGGTTTACTTTCTTATTTAAAGTTAAAAAACTCCATTTCTTATGTAATTAAGATTCAACTATTTCACTAATTATAACTTTCTTTCAAATTGTGCATTTAATTTATTAATGATGCCAGGGTATATGTCAAAGAGTGGTCTCTAAAGTAGTTCAATTTCCTTTTGCCTGAAATAATCCATCAGAAATATAATATATGACTATTATCAGTGATAAACACTTTTTCTCATACATTTTCTTTGTATAAATTACATTGCAAAATAAAAACATGAACAACTATGAACCATCAACTCATGAATAACCCAATTTAAAATCTGATGTTTCTATTCAGTGACCTTGATCTTCCTGACCATATACTCGTAAGTATATTAAATATCTGATTGCCAAAAACTTCGCATTCTTATCAAATGTCTTTGAAGTGTTGAATTTTCATGCAGAGTAGATGTCTATTGTATTTTATTGCCAAAATAACATGTTTCAAATAGTGAAATGGCAGGGGAATACTGACTGTGCTCTTAATAAAACACACCAGCTTTTAGCTGGCAAAGCAGCCTTCTTTCTATCAAACATGTCTCAGCCTTTAATAAAGAAACTCAAGTGATGTAGGTGAAAAATTACTTTTCTCACCCGGTCATCTGTCTGTCATGTATTATTCAGGTCACCAATGTTTGTCCTGAACTGTATCATTCTGCGGTTGTGTCAGGTATGAGCTATGTTCAGTGTAATTCCATGAGACTTCGTGAGGTTGATTAGAACAGATCACCTTTCGCATGGACACAAGTTATCTCAGCAGACTGAGTGAGAAAGACTTATTTATCTTTGCCTTCTAATAAAGAAAGAGATGAGCAAATTTATCCATTAACTTGAAAAGAGTCACATATTTGGTGTGAAAATGAACTATAGTCAGTAATTCTATCAAAAATACTGTAGTACATGGGTTTCTTCAGGGGAATAAAACTCATACTGGAGTATGCATTTGATAGAATGAACTACTTAACCAAAGTGCATGCATTTTATTATACTTTAAAATGGTAAACATTTGTTTACCAAAATGATAGAATGCAATAAAATATGCCCAATTTTATGGTTTTTATTGGCTTTTCTTCCAGAATTATTTTTGCAAAATAATTTGTACTTTGGTTTCATAGACAGTAATCTTAAAATCTATCTAATCATTATGCTATTATGCCTTACTTAAATCAAAGTATTTTACTACAAGCATTCTAAAGTATATAGCAACTCAAAATAGTTATGTAAAGGTTTGGATTAATAAAAAGACACATGAGTTAGGTGTAAGGAAATCTAAGGTCACGTCTGACATTACCTGGGGTCCTCTGGTTCTTCATCCACAAATGAATGAGTTGGACTCATGGACAGCCAAGGCAGGAAGGGAGAAGGGTAATACATACCATATAGTGGAACTAGGTCTGCATTCAAATTTGGACTCTGCTTCTTAATAAATTCATAATTTTAGATATGTTTCCAAAAATTAAAATTAAAGGCCATAAGTAGCATAGTAGCACAAAATAATGTGTACGTGTGTGTGTGTGTGTGTGTGTGTGTGTGTATATATCCTATCTAATAAAAAAAAGAGTAATATGCAAATTGACCATCACACCAAGACAAGATGGCCACCCCCATGTGGTCAAATTTGTCTGCCCCCATGTGGACACAAGATGGCCACCACAAGATGGCCACCACAAGATAGCCTGCAGGGGAGGGCAGTTGTGGGAAGTTAGGGGTGACCAGGCCAGGAAAGGAGGGCAGTTGGGGGAGACCTGGCCAGCAAGGGAGGGCAGTTGGGGGGACCCAGACCTGCAGGGGAGGGCAGTTGAGGGGGACCAGGCCTACAGGGGAGGGCAGTTGGGTGGGACCAGGCCTGCAGGGGAGGGCAGTTCGGGGGGACCAGGCCAGCAGGGAGAGCAGTTGGGTGGGACCAGGTCTACAGGGGAGAGCAGTTGGTGGGGGCCTGGCCTGCAGGGGAGGGCAGTTGGGGGGTACCAGGCCTGCAGGGAAGGGCAGTTGTGGGTGATCAGGCCAGCAGGGAGAGCAGTTAGGGGTGGACAAGGCCTGCAGGGGAGAGCAGTTGGGTGGGACCAGGCCTGCAGGGGAGGGCAGTTGGGTGGGACCAGGCCTACAGGGGAGGACAGTTCGGGGGGACCAGGCCAGCAGGGAGAGCAGTTGGGTGGGACCAGGTCTGCAGGGGAGAGCAGTTGGTGGGGGCCTGGCCTGCAGGGGAGGGCAGTTGGGGGGGGACCAGGCCAGCAGGGGAGGGCAGTTGGGAGCAAGCAGTCCTGGATTGTGAGAGGGATCGGGCCTAAACGGGTGGTCGGACATCCCTCAAGTGTTCCCAGATTGGAGAGGGTGCAGGCTGGGCTGAGGGACAGCTCCCCCCTCCCCCCCCCCGTGCACAAATTTCATGCACCGGGCCTCTAGTATATATATATCCAGTGGGATCAGGCCTAAACGAGCTGTCAGACATCCCTCTCACAATCCAGGACTGCTGGCTCCCAACTGCCCTCCCCTGCAGGCCTGGTCCCCCCCAACTACCCTCTCCTGTTGGCCTGGCCTCCCCCAACTGCCCTCCTCTGCTGGCCCGGTCACCCCTAACTGCTCTCCCTGCTGGCCTGATCACCCATAACTGCCCTCCCCTGTAGGCCTGGTCCCCCCCCAACTGCCCTCCACTGCAGGCCTGGTCCCCCCCAACTGCCCTCCCCGGCAGGCCTGAGTCCCCCCCAACTGTCCTCCACTGCAGGCCTGGTCCCCCCCCAACTGCCCTCCCCTGCTGACCTGGTCTCCTCCAACTGCCCTCTTCTGCCAGCCTGGTCACCCCCAACTGCCCTCCTCTGCTGGCCTGGTCTCCCCTAACTTCCCACAACTGCCCTCCCCTGCAGGCCATCTTGTGGCGGCCATCTTATGGTGGCCATCTTGTGTCCACATGGGGGCAGCCATCTTTGACCACATGGGGGTGGCCATCTTGTGTCTTGGTGTGACAGTCAATTTGCATATTACTCTTTTATTAGATAGGATATGCACATATACACACACTCACATATCCATAATGTTTAAGCATTGCCTTACTTTCAAATGATTTAAGATAGCACAAAGTAAAAGTCAATATATGTTCTTTATTCTCATATCTTCCAATTATTGATTTCACAAACTTTTGAAATAATTTTTCAAAAATATAATACATTGTAACTAAAGGCCAACTGGAAGATTTAGTAATTTTACAAAAACCTAATTTGAATAGCTATGTATAAAAAGCAAAAATAGCCCTAACTGGTTTAGCTCAGTGGATAGAGTGTCGGCCTGCGGACTGAAGGGTCCCGGGTTCGATTCCGGTCAAGGGCATGTACCTTGGCTGCGGGCATATCCCCAGTAGGAGGTGTGCAGGAGGCAGCTGATCGATGTTTCTCTCTCATCTATGTTTCTAACTCTCTATCCCTCTTCCTTCCTCTCTGTAAAAAAATTAATAAAATATATTTTTAAAAATAATAAAAAATAAAAAGCAAAAATACATGTTGTATTTTAGGATAATTATTTGATTGATCTTTTTTCTCATATGCTTCTCTATAGTAGCCAATAGACTCTGGAAAATGAAGTCAATTTCTTCTAAGTTGTTTTTTATCCACTGCAGTCTAAAATGTGTTTTGAAATAGAAAACTTTAGAAACTGCCTTAACTCTTCTTCAACATCACTGTTGTCTGTTTTGCTATAATTTGTTTAGAATAAAAAAGAAAATAGGACCTCTCAAACCTTTCTCCTACTCTGTAAACGACTGCATTTTCTTTTGCCGATTGCCATCGCTGGAAACAAGTATGTATTAAGCTTCTGGGATGTGGCCAGCATGCTGGTGTAGGGCACACTTGACAGGTACAGTCTTTGCTCTCACAGACCAAATTACGTTTTGAGCAGCTGAAGCCAAGAACCATACAGAGCAAGTCTAACTCAAGTGTTAGTATCTCACAGAGCAAATTTAAGCTGCTGGAGACATTTTGAGAAAGGTAAATATAGAACAGGATTAATTATCTATAAAATACTTAGATCCAAAGAGAGGAACAAACATAAAAGACAAACCTTAATTTACACTCATCTTACTTTACATTCTAAAATCTTATATTTTAAAAAAATTGTATGAGATTCACACATAGACATCTAATTCTCTGTGTGAGTTGTTCTATGGAACCCTTTCTTCATGGGCAGTAACACTGATTTGAACAGGCATCCAACCACATCTCTCAACTCAGGGCACTACTGTGATTTTATAGAGGTCTTATCATTTGACCAAAGACACACAGTTAATAAATGCAGAAAGAAATACTTAAATCCAAATTAACCTGATTGCATTTACCATTAAACAATACCAATCATCATCATCTTAATCATGCCTCCTATTTATTGAGAGCCTCTGGGATTTGACAGGTACATTTAATGTATTGCCTTATGTGATCCTTACAGACCTGAAAAATTAGGAGCTATTTTCTCCCCAAATCAATCTCTGCATTTTCTCTCTCTCTCTCTCTCTCTCTCTCTCTCTCTCTCTCTCTCTCTCTCTCTCTCTCTCTCTCTCTCCCACAAACACACACACACACACACACACACACACACACACACAAATATCTAATCAATTGGTGTGGGGGGGTAGATAAACTTGGAAAAATATATAACATATTATTTTACATGAAAAATGAGTGAGAATCCAAGAAAATATAAATATTAAAATATCTTCTTGCCCTAACCGGTTTGGATCAGTGGATAGAGCATTGGCCTGTGGACTGAAGGGTCCCAGGTTCGATTCCTGTCAAGGGCATGTACCTTGGTTGCGGGCATATCCCCAGTTGGGGTGTGTAGGAGGCAGCTGATGGATGTTTCTCTCTTATCGATGTTTCTAACTCTCTATCCCTTCACCCCTCCTCTCTGTAAAAAAATTAATAAAATATATTTTAAAAAATAAAATATCTTCTAATTACCTAATTTTAATGAAAACATAGCAAGTGCATAGTCTGAGTCAAATTAATGGTGCTGGGAGGGGGCAGAAATGTATATGACAAACTTAATAAATTAAAAAAATGATAGACAAAATTATTTTAAAAACTCATGTATAACAAAATCATCATCAATAATTTAAAAGACAAGTGCTTTAATATACAGTTTTTATAAATGAGCAAAGAAAGAAATGAAAATACATAAAAGCATTCCACTTTCAGGAAATAAAAGAAACATACATTTACACAAGGTATGAAAATCATTTTTCTCTAAAGATTCTGAGAATAAATATGTTAGGGTTTGGGAACCATCCATCACATCTCTGTCCCAACCACTCAACTCTGCCATTGCAGCAGGAAAGCAGCCATGGATAAGTCAAGTGGATGGGTCTGCCCTGTGTGGCAATGTGACTTTGCATACAAAAATAGTCACAGACAGGATTTCAATCATGGTATCAGATCCCTGACTTAGTCCAATGAGAAGCCATTGCCCAATAGTAATTTGGTAAAAATAAACAAAACAAAGTGAGAAATTTTGTTGGCTGAAAGGCAAGAATAAAAGGAAAGGGTGCGGCTGGGGTGTGCATAGATTATAATACATAGTAAAAGTCTCTAAATGTATCATCTTTTGACTCAGAAATTCTCACTCCTAGATTTTATTCTAAAGAAATAGTTAACATTTTATTATTTATTTATTTATTTATTTATTTATTTATTTATTTATTTATTTATTTGATTCTGCATTTGTAAAAATGAAAGAGAAAAAAGAATAAAAGGAAAACCTAATATTTGGGAAGAGCATTTTTTGAGACTTTTGGGGAACTTTTCATAAATACTTATGTACATTTAGAAATTCTCTACCCTAAAATACGAAGAGCTAAAACTGTGGTAAAGTATCTCTTTAGCTTAGAATAGTTAGTAGAAGTCAGTGGAGATAACTCTGATTTTTGTTTGTTGTTTCAAATTTATTCTCTCTATGACTTGACCATCTTGCATGAATAAAATGGTTGGTCAGCTTTTTCTTGCTTTGTGTAAACAAGACCATGGAAAACAGTAGCATAATAGTTAATTGAAACGTGCTTATCTTGTAAATTTTAAGACATAATTTTCTAATTACTGTCTTGCTTAGTTGGTATTTAGTTAACTCTGCAACATGTATTCAACTTTTTAATGCTAAACAGTATCCCATGACCTATATGTGATAATAGTTGACCAAAAGTCCACATAAAAAAACAAACAGAACACTTGGTGAATCCGTTTCATACATGTGGATTTCATTTACTGCTTCCTAATGGGCAAGGTTGTTCAAGCACAAAAAACCTGTTTCTTACTTCTTCACAGGAAAATGAGAAGGATTGTACCTCGGTGTACTTAAAATCAGAATCATGTTGGGTTAACAGGGTTACCATTTCCAGGCCAATTGTCAGTCTCAAGCATCTGAAACTTCAGGCACCCAAGGTCAATGCTAGCTTGTTAAGCCATTCCTACAGTCTAGGAGGGTACTTGCTTTAGTTCAAGAGCCTTCAAATCTTTATAGTATTCGACTTTCATTTTAAAAATGTTTCTCTGTGTTTCTTCTTAATATCCCTGCCCTGACCACATGCATTGCTATAACTGTGATTAGACATGACCCTGTCTTTCCTGATGCCAACCAATTGACCTCAAAATAACAAGGGAGATCTGGAAAATAACCCCTCTCAAGTTCTCACCAATTGTTGCCTTAAGTTCTTCACTAAGCTGAGGGTCACAATGAAAGCTCAAAACTGGATGTAAGGTACATTGATGAAATATAGCTCACATTCAACCAAAGTTATATTACTTGAGGTACAAAGGAAGTGATATCTAAATAGGGGGTGGAGGAGGAGTTTTGAGATAAAATGGGGATTTGAAATATTTCTGGAGACTTGGACGACAATGGTTAAACATCAAGCAATATGTTCTAAAATGTTTATTTTAATGAATATTTATAAATATCTATGACAATTATACTTTTCCTTTTATAATAAGCAATACTGAAATTTGGCATATGCCATGTTAAGAATCACTTCTATTTAAATTTTGACAGAAAATAATTGTTCTTAATATATATCTGTGGCTTCAGATATGTCATCAGAAACACTTTTCTGTTAACAAATTGTTTCTTGATACTGCTTTGTGGGACTAATATGGTCACCTGTGAGACTTCTTATTCTGTGCTGCACCATGAACACATGAGTAAATTGAAGAATGACAGAGCGGAGCCTTGACAAGCCTCTCAACAGCCCTGCTGACATGAGTTATGAGAGCCATTGTCGAGGAGCTGAGTTGAGAGTGAGAAACCTTAAGAGTCTGCTCTTTAGTGAAATGTTTAGAAGTTTGGATGCCAGTCTTTCCTTATTAGAGTTTAAAAAATTTTTTAAATTTATATCTAGGACTAAAATTACCAATAAAAATTGCTTGCAATAGTATCTTGGCCTTTATCTTTGCCCTTTCAATGTGAATCTAAAAATGAGAGTTATTTTTTTATGGAAAAAAAAAACATTTTTAAGTTAAATTTGGTGTTCATAGACTAGATAAATTAAATATCAAGAGTTTAGCTGCAATTTTTCATAGTTTATTCTTCTTTAAGTAATTAAAATTTTAAGTTGATGTAATCAACAGCCTACTTATATATATTTCATATAGTAATAAAAGCTAAAATTAATCCATACTAAATCCATGGACTACATAAGTGATATTGATAATTAAAATTTAATCCTGTAAATATTTAGCAAATGGAAAACATTAACTAGAGCACACCAAAATTATGCCATCTTAACTTATCAATACTATTTCTGGTAATATTGAAAAGTTAATTCTAGTTAATTTCTAGTAATTGTCAATTAATTATTACTCTCGAGTTATTTAAGTATGTGTTTGGGATTAGTCTGTACATTTTGTATTATTGTTTCTACCATTTCTCTTACAAAAGGAGTTACCTAAATTTGTGAATTGAAAAAATAATATAAAATCTGAGCTGTTTCTATCTACTCTTAGAATAGTTAAACATGACATGGCCCTTTAGGGCACACAATCTACTACTGCTTCTTTAATAATTACAATAGTGATTTCTGACTTCAAGTTTAGGAGGGCAGTTTATGGGTAGGGATAAGAAAGACACAATGAGTTTCCAGACATTTACTTCCTGATTATTTTTTCTTTTGCATTTCTTAGAGCTGATGCAGGGCTTCTTCCTCGACCCACGTTCAGGCCACACTTTCAATAAGAATGAAAATAAAGCCACTCCCACCCAAATGTATTTACATGTGTGCTGCTGTGTGTACATCAGACTGTGAGAGAGTGAGGTACGGTGGGAAGAAGAATGGGTTTGGTGAAGAAGAATTCAGGTCCTAGGCCTGGGACTTTTGGACAGGAAAATTCAACTTCAATTTTGTGATCTAGAAAATGGGAGGATTGGATTAGACTACTTTAAATTTCCTATAAAGTTTTATATTCTGGGATTCTGTAGAGAAAAAGGAAATATTTTATTTTATTTTTTATTTACTGCTGATGGCTTGGCATTCCTTAGGCCATGACTATGTATGTAGTCCCTAGGTCTTGGAAATAAAAATGTGGGAGCTATAATATGCATGGAGAAAGTTTATTTTATAAAACATTTGGTAACAATGTTTAGAATATTTTGAGAAGTGAAGCCATTCTCAAGATTCATGCTTCATGGGGATGCCATGTAACTAATGTATTGGCATTGTGAATTAGATAATACTGAGTGTAGCAGTAACCGAAGTACCGGTATTTGTGAAATGGTTACTTTGTCCCATAGGTATTCCCAAATGCAATCTCAGGGGATGCATCAGTACTTATACATTCCCATGATATTTTGAGAAGATATATACATATTTGTCTAGAAATATTCATACATACATACTTCTGAGTGGGTTGTCAACCATGTACACAGGTGTCTGTTTCTTTGTTCTTTCTTTTTTTTTCATTAATCCTCACCCGAAGGTATTTTTCCATTGATTTGTAGAGAGAGTGGAAGGAAGGAGGAGAGACAGACAGAAACATCGATGTGAGAGAGATGCATCAATTGGATGCCTCCTGCACATGCTCAGACCAGGGCCCAGGGATGAGCCTGCAACCAAGGTACATGCCCTTGACCGGAACAGAACCCACAACCCTTCAGTCTACGGGCCAACACTCTATCCACTGAGTCAAACTGGCTAGGGCCAGGTGTCTGCTCCTTCATCTGTCAGATTATGGAGTGGGGATAGGGAAAATGTGAAGAGACACCCAAGGGATTAGGTAACATCAATTGTTGCCTTTTGACTTAAAGACTTTGTTCCTATTGCATCGACCATTTTGTCTCTCCCCCCCCCCCCCCTCTCTCTCTCTCTCTCTCTCTCTCTCTATATATATATATATATATATATATATATATATTTGTTGTTGTTAAACTCTTCTTAAAGCTTAGCCAGGGGTGGGCAAACTTTTTGACTCGAGGGCCACAATGGGTTCTTAAACTGGACGGGAGGGCCGGAACAAAAGCATGGATGGAGTGTTTGTATGAACTAATATAAATTCAAAGTAAAGGAGCGGAGGGGAGAGCAAGAGAACCGGATAGAATAGCCGGATCCGGCCCGTGGGCCGCAGTTTGCCCAAGGCTGCTTTAGGCCATGTGCGTGCAATTTCCCAAACAATGTCCTGATAACCTTAAAGCACATGCTACTTCTCTGAACCTCTCCCTGGAAAAAATGCATGTGGGTATAGAAAGAATAAAAAATTCCCTCAATGGCAAACATTGCCTTTGTGCCAACTGCCTTGATCTTTTAAAAATTAACATTTAGGTTGAGGAAGTGTTTTAAGTGAGAACACTGAGCAGGTCTTATTTCTTTTAAAATATATTTTTGTTGATTTCAGAGGGGAAGGGAGTAGGAGATAGACACATCAAAGATGAAAGAGAATCGTTGATTGGCTGCCTCCTGCACACCCCGTACCAGGGACTGAGCCCACAACCTGGGCCCCTCAGTCTGCAGGCTGATGCTCTATCCACTGAGCCAAACCAGCTAGGGCTGAGCAGGTCTTATTGTAATTAATTTCTACATTTAGATTAATTCATGGATTCATTGTCAACTACAGAAATGCCCAGACTAGATAAGGTAATCCAACTCTCAGGGGGAAGAATTAATTCAAAGAGTCATGGGTACAAACACAGAAAACACACGGAGAAAAATACTCAATGTGATGGGGGAAGGGTGAGAGTGAGCAGGGGCCTCTCTTCATACTCTTTTATGTTAATCCTGGGATACCTTTATATTTTTACCTATATGTTTGGGAGACTTTGTTTTTATTGCTTGTTTTTAAAACCTCTGTTTTTTAGCCATTTTGATTTAATGTGAATCACTTGGGAAAACAAGTTTATATGATGGAGGTGAGAGTTTATCTTACTCTTTTAATATTGGAATATCTTTATATTTTTATCTGTATATTTGGGAATGTTTTTTTAATGTCTGGTCTTTAGCCATTTTGATCAAATGCAGGAAAAATGGGGAGGACTCAGAGGGAGGAGGGTGTTAATCATTATACTGTTTTATTTATAATACTTTTATTTTATACTTATATTTTTATCTATATGTCTTGGAGGCTGTTATTTTTTAATTGCCCTTTTTTAGCCATTTGATCCAATGAAAAGCATTGCTTTTATGATTTGTGCTTCTTTTGAGCCAGAATTAATTAAAAAGCAATTCTATTCCTTGGAAAAATACAGAGATTTTCCAGCACATCCCTGTGGCCAAATACAGGAGAAATAATGTGCTGCTGTAAGAGACAATCTCAGTGGTACTGAGAGATGCTCATCCTCACAGTCTGTTATTTCTTTTCAAGCACCTATCTTTTCGCCACACACATGCTGACAGCCTAATGAGTGTGGTTTTTCCCTCCGTTTTCTTCTTTCTGCTTAGTCTGAATAACCAAGGATTCCTTTGCTGAGACTGATATCTGATAGAAAAGTCGCTGCCCCTGCTCTTATTTGGATGAGAGTTTGAAAAATTGAGCTTGTTTGTTTCACTAGTTCAGCATCTTCCACTTGTGTTGACTTTGAGATTTGTGGCCTTTGTTTCCAGCAGGGTTCAGAGTCTTTAGCAGAGCTGTTCAGAGTTGTCCTGTACCACACAGAAACCACTGGCTCTTTTTTTCCCCCCAGATATAATAATATTGTATTTATTGAGAAAAGAGTGGATTGGGATACAAATTCATTCGTCAAATCATGGTTGAATTATGACTATAAATCAATTGGCCATGGACACAAGAGTTCAGCCAAAGTCAACAAAAGCATCCTATGAGAATTGATTGGCCAAATGGAATTTATTTATTTATTTTATTGATTAAGGTATTACATATGTGTCCTTATCCCCCCAACTCCCCCCTACCCCCCTGCTCGTGCCATCACCCCCCTGGTGTCTGTGTCCATTGGTTATGCTTATATGCATGCATGCAAGTCCTTTGGTTGATCTCTCCCCTTTCCCCCCACCCTCTTTCTTCTGCCTTCCCTCTGAGGTTTGACGGTCTGATCGATGTTTCTCTGTCTCAGTCAGAGAAAGATAAATATCACATGATGTCACTCATTTGTGGAATATAATGAACAACATAAACTGATGAACAAAAACAGATCCAGAGACCACTGGCTCTTTAGAACAAAGCAGTTTCGTCTCTTAAGGGTAGAAATTGAGCTCACACTTGTTGACATAACCTTTAATTCTCTAAGTACCAGCAGAAACAGTGGAAATATTACTTAGGACAGAACAAAATAACTGAGAATATCAGAAGGACATATTTTCCCCCTTGATAATATTTTAAAATCATTATTCCCCCCCAAAAAAAATCATTATTCTTGGTGTATATTTATAACTAATATATGTCCCTTCAGAGATTTGCATGTGCTAAAATATGTTCTTCTGAATCTTCCCTATAATCAAGTTTGCATATTTGGAATTTGACCACACTTGTTCCCTCTAGGTTTCCAGATTCAGAGCTACTTAATTTCAGATAATCCATGAATGATGGCCTCTGATTAGACACTTTGTCCAAACTAAATGAAAACATGGCCTTTTCATTTGCACTTCAATTAAGCATATTTTTATTATTTAGAATGTCTGCATCTTCAGCTCCTTCTCATCACTTTATTTGTTTACTAGTGTCCTGGTGCACAGATTTGTGCACATTGAAAGGAAATTAATTAGAAGAAATATTTTTATATCGCTATTCGCCCTTTCTCTATAATAGAAATGTCAACCAAATTCATGATCAACAATGACAGATTGAAACACATGCGTGTGATTGGCACCAGCGAGAGCTTTATATGTATTATGCATGTGCAAATCAACTTACCCTTTTATATATATATATAATAAACTTGCTTAATTAGAACTGCTTTCTGATTTAGCTAAACTTTTTCCAGCCCAATGAAGCACCCCATCTTCTCTTTCAGGTAATTGTCAGCAACATAGCAGCAAATATCAACACGAAGCAGATTATTATTGTAGATCACACAGGGAGAACAAAGGGTAAAATATTTAACTGCAGCAGTGTTTGACTATATTCTGCACAGTGAGAAAACCTGAAGTCATTTTCAAGTTCCACCATTTCTTCCTTCTTTTCTGTTGGGTCAAGTTTCTAAACTTTCTAAATCTCCATTTTCCGGCTAATGGAAATAGGATTCTACTGAGTCTCCTGTCTACCTACTCCAGGACTTCAGTGAGGATCAAATGAGATGAGGCACAGGAAAATGCTTCACAGACATTTGGTTAAACTGTAAAATGTTTGCACCTGGCTATAAAGCAAGTCAGGTTTCTGGGCTGAAGAAACTCCAAAGAGGCTAGTCACTAGGGAAAGGAAGTTGGGTGTTGCTATGTGACATCATTACCTGGCATCCACAGCGACCGTTTCTGGGCTGGGCTGGGCTGTGGGCCTCATTTTGTGCCATGCGGTCTTGGCAGCATTGGCTGCGATTTGGTGGGGTGTCATTCCCGGGTGGTGGTGGGGCCTGTGTCCCACTTGGGGGAAGCCAAGTGTTGGTTTGTCGGCGTCAGGTCTGCAGTGCTATTTATTTTTAAATGACCAGTGCGCATTATGGCAGTTCCTGCATTGAGCATCTGCCCTCTGATGGTCAGTGTGTGTCATAGTGACTGGTTGAATGGACAGACACTTAGCCTTTTAGCCTTTTATATATATAGATTTTTGAAGAAACATAATAGAACCTGATAATTTGGGTGAAATTGTAGATGCTCAATAATGACCTGAAAGTGTTTAAATATAGGAGTTTTGTCCTTTCATAGTAGACTCAGCACAAAAGAAATAAATCTTTAGTATATGTAATATAATATATAACACCATGTTCTAAAAGCCTCACCACCAATAACCACATGGCTTTTAAATGTACTCTTTTAACAGAATTAAGATAACAAAAAAATAATATTTGTGAAGGAAACAATTCAGATAATTTTTATAAAAATTTACTATAAAATAGGCTTTCATTTAAATAGAGGTTAATTGCTTCCTTTTAAAAGTAAGACTATCTCACCTAATCTGCACCCATATGTGCACAAACATGTTTGGCTAAATCCCAGAATAAATTCTCTGGATACAAGTACCCATGTTCATCCCGTCAGAATATTCATGCTACTACACAATAGTCTTATGTAAAAAATTAGGTTGATGGCCCTATAAACAGATTAAGCCTCCTGATTGTCTTCTAACTAAATCATATTCATGGGGCTCTCCATAGTCTATGAAACCACATTTGGAATTTAAACATAGGTATCAAAAATCCTTAATTTCAATCTTGGCAAATGTATTGTTGACTTCCCCCTGCAACCTCATTTCATTTAATTTACTTAGAATTAGCTTAATTACTTTGGTTTGCCTGTGGAAATGAAAGCACTTGCATACTTCATGGGGATGCCATGTAATTAATGTATTGAAATTGTGGATTAGATAATACTGAGTGTAGCAGTAACTGAAGTGTTTGTGTAATGGTTACCTTGTCCCATACGTATTCACAAATACAATCTCAGGGGGTGCATCAGTACTCATTAGTGGCTATTTAAAAGCTTTTTGGTACCCAAAGAGAACTCAGGTAAGAACTGAGTGCACTGGGTTGACAGTCATAGCCCATGTCTACTATGTATCACTGAATACAGTAGCTGGTAAAATTCAGGGGTGCCTCAATAGCATTTTATAGATGACATTAGGGGACTGTAATCAAATAACACACAGTGGACTTTCTACCACATAAAAATGCATACTGTATGGAAACATGGTTTATTTTGCAATGTAATTACAATTGGATAAGTACTAATACTGGGACAGCAGTCCAAAGATTGTAATGTAACACTCTACCAGCCTCAGAGTCTGTGTAACACATCTGTAAGGAAGGAATTAATTGGTAGATCAAGATTGTGTCTTGTGGGGAACAAAAGAAGGCTCCACCTTGAGAAAGAAACCTCAGGAATGCTTTTAAGGTGCAGCTTGCTCTTTGGGAAAGAAAGAGATTAACACATTTCCTGCTAAATGCAGTTGGTTCCATTTAAAAACAATTAGAAAGGAAAACAAGAAACAATTATCACAGTTTTATTTGACACAACTGAGTAATTGCATGCACTAATAAAAATAAAATAAAAAACCCTCTGTTGGCAGTGTAGAAAAACCATTGGCTTCGGAGTGAAATGCTTAAATTTAGGTTTCAGCTCAGGTTTTTGTCCTCTGTGGCCAATAGAAGTTTAACTTGTCAGCACTATTGTTTCCTTATCCATAAAATGGGGGTGATAACATTATAAACACAGGGACATGCTAGGAGTTGGTACAATGCTTGAAGTATTGTTGCATAAGCTGCAATACATTTTAACACATGCTCATTTTTGTTATCATTATCATTTCAACCCACATTGGAATCCTGTACTTTGACAATTCACATTTCTCTTGTGAGGCGCCAGCTATTATTTAGAACAGTGCTTCCAAATATTATTTTCTTATGTTTGGAAGCATAAGATATTGCAGAGAGAAACAGCAACTCAGGTCATTCAGCATCTTTGCTTTGCAAAGGAGGGTGTTAAATACCAGAAAAGGCTAACTGATTTGTGTCAGGCCACTTAGGTGTTTCGTGACAAAGCAATACTGGAGCCTGCAGTTCTTCCCTTCTGGACCCTTGTTCATTTTCGGTCTGCTGTAGTGTAAGAAGTGATTGTTCCTTCGGTTCTCTGGAGGAGCCTTTGCATCGAGCTTGATAAGTCTTGACTGACTGAGTTATTTGCAAAACCAATAACAAAATTAAAACCATAAAATATTATATTAAAATAGCAATATGTAAGTAGAAAGCCAATATTAGTTACAGGGTAAACTAGTGAAAATAAAGTTCTATGAAATTGTTACTTAAATTCTGACTTCTATATGTTTGTGATTTTTAGATGATTTTTTTTTTATTTTGAGGGAAAACTTTTTTCTAATTTCGCACTTAGAATGCCCTGACAATGGTAATCCAGTTGCATCTTTTAGTCTGCAAATATTTCTAACTTAAATTGAAATTTCTAACTCCTGCCTTAAATTGAACCTCTTTTTCATGTTTTTAAGACTCGCCCACTGTGAATACTGTTTGTCTTCCAAAGAGTGTGCATCTAATCCAGGTCCTGGGACAGACTAAGAAACTGGGCCAAGCTCTAACCGGTTTGGCTCAGTGGACAGAGTGTCGGCCTGTGGACTGAAGGGTCCCAGGTTCGATTCCAGTCAAGGGCATGTACCTTGGTTGCAGGCACATCCTTAGTAGGGGGTGTTGCAGGAGGCAGCTGATTGATGTTTCCCTCTCATCAATGTTTCTAACTCTTATCCCTCTCCCTTCCTCTCTGTAAAAAATCAATAAAATATATTTAAAAACAAAAGAAACTGGGCCAAGTTCAAAGAAAAATCAGCATAGACTTTTCTAGTCTGGTGTCTTGCAGAGTCTTGTCACTAGGAGAACTGTTGAGTGGGTGGGTGGGTGGAAAAATATACTAGTCTTAAATAAATTTGGGAGTTGCTTAACTAAATAAAGAAAAATATACTTCTTGACTGTATAACTTTTCAAAATCTTCATGATGTGCTATATGTTATGGATATACCATAAAAGGGGAATATTTTCCAGTAAACTTTTCATTTGACCATTGATGACTTGTGATCATAATACTATTTCAAGACATGGGTTCCACAACAGATAGTTTGAAAAAGGAGGTTGCAGTGGAATAAAGACTGCATTTTTGTTACCTTATCTCTCATTATCTATTATTTCTGGTCCCAGATGGGGTATTCCCATTTTGCCATATCTATCCTGGAAGTAACATTCTTAAAAGGTATACTCTCCATACAAAGGAGTAAAGACAGGTACCTTCTGATATGTTGACTGCTATGTTTTGCTTTCCTTAAACGCTGATTGTGTCAGCTGAATAGATAATTTCTACAAGTCCTCAAAGGATGGAGGCCAGGGACTTCGTTAAAATAAGATGAGGTACAAGTTTTAGTGACACGAGTTTTTTGGAGAAAAGCACATATTTGATCAGTTTGTGAAGTTTAGAGCTAATACATAAGCAAAACCTAATTAATTCCTCCAACTTCTCTGAGGAATTCAGTTCCAGATTCAAATAGCTATAGTTGTGAAATTTTAAAAGTTTCACATGAATTGTTTATTTTTGTTCTCATAGATTGGCAAACATAATTCACCATTGTTATGCTGTATTTAATATTTTATATTGGAAGTAGGTTGTAAATAAAAAAAGGGGTTGAGATAAGTGAAAGAACAGTCAAGTCCAAATAATGTATTAATGAGTCTTAGCACATGCACTATGGGTTTGCATGAAAACGGTGGTGAGCTTTTTAAAGAATTTGATTTATCAGACTTTTTAAATAAATGTATCAACATTGTCTTTATTCTCCTCATCTCTGATTAAATAGCTCTTTTGATAAATAGAAACAAGACAGGCCTATGCACAGGTAATTCATAATGGGACTATTATTTAGGACTTATACCAATAAAATTACTAAAATTTCAAGAACATAAAGTAGAGCATATGCATTTGAATTCTGGTTGTATTCTCCCAAATGCTCACCTATTTCTATGATAAAATATAATTTTAAAATGTTATGGGAATCTTCAATGCCTTTGTGGTAAAAAATCTACACCCTTTATTTGTTGTTTGTGTGTGTGTGTGTGTGTGTGTGTGTGTGTGTACTCAATGGTATTAAACATGTAGCCTTTGTTTGCAATATTGATTTTTTGAAATAGTAACAATCCAGTGGGTCACCTTTTAATATTTTTAGTAAATAATTGTGAGAATATCTACCAACTATTGGTATGACCTATTTCTTATCATTATGGTCTCAGGTCAGATATCATCTCATATAGGTCACTCTAATCAAATTAATTCCATTCCTCATCACTCTTCAATGTTATTAGTTCCTAAATATATTTTCTTCATAGCAGTTATCATTAATTACCATTATATAATTTATATCTAGTAACATCTTAATAGGGGCATTCTTTTTATTCATCCTTGGTTGAGGACAGTTGATCACTATACATAGTAGATGCTTCATAAATATTTGAGGATCAAGTCCATGCTCTGTTTTGGATCATTAGGAAAATGTACCTGTGAAGTGATGTAATTGAATTAGATAGAAGGTAATTAACACCAAGAATTCAAAAAATCTTTAGTAGTAGGATTGGAAGAATCAGTTAAATGCATATGTAGATTCTGGAATATTTATTGAAACATCTGTCTTGTTATTATATGATTCTAGCTTAAGCAGTTATGAAAATCACAATCACATAAGATCATCAAATGTACCTTCTTAGATCATGAAAAGTATCTACAGAATGAAGCATGTTGACCACACACTGCCTATACAGGCATATTTTTTAATTTATTTTTTTAGAGAAGGAGGAGGGAGAGAGAGAGAGAAAGATGGATGTGAGAAAAACACATCAATTGGATGTTTCCTGTACATGACCTAAAAACTACAACCTAGCTATGTGCCCTGACCAGGAATTGAACCCAAGATCTTCCAGTGTATGAGACGATGCTCCAACCAACTGACCTAACCAAACAGGACTGTACAGTCATATTTTATACAATTGAAAGACACTAGGGAAAGTGTTGAGGTATACCAATTTAAGTATATAACTCTTATGGAACAATATCCAAAAATGAATTTCCCATTAATAGTCACATGTTCATTAATTCAGCAAAGAGAAGTTAAGGGTCTTCATCCAGGTCTCATATTTCTTATTTCAAATGTTTCAGTGACTAACAGTCTTTGCCTTCAAGGGACTCAAAATTGTGAACAATGTAGAAGAATGAGAGTTTGTTAATGCCTCTGAGTCTATTGAATGCAATTGACTGAATTGCAGGGATAAACAGGTAACACAGCAATCCTCACTGAAGAGTTTAGCATATCCCTTAACAGAATTTGATAGATGAAGTCAACAGAGTACAGATTGAGAAGCATCTGAATAGTGCACTTATAAAACTCTACATCCTGAATACCAAGAACACATATCCTTTTCAAGCATTCACAAAATTTTATCAAATACTAGGGCAAATATAATTCTTAATACTTATCAAAAGACCAACACTGTTGTTTTTCTTACCAGAACTCAGTAAAACTGGAAACTAATAACTAAAAGAAATTTGAAAAAAAAAACACACACAAAAAAACCTCTGTCTGCAAATTAGATTACACACTACTAAGTAACTATTCTATTAAAAAGGAAATCATAAGGAAAAATATGAAATACTTATAACTAATCTTTAAGCGGTATATGTCAAAAATTGTGAGATATAGGCAGAGCAGTGTTTAAAGGGAAGTTTATGGCATAAATATATTTATCAAGAAATTAGAGAAATTGACCCACATTCTTTTCTATCTCAGTGAATGACACTGCTATGTTTCCATTTGCTTGGTCATTTTCATTTTCATTCTTCCATTGTCTGTCATCCCTAGCACCTCTCTTTCTTTCATTCTGTACTCAATCACTCATCAAATCCTTTTGGCTTTGCTCCCATTGTGATCTGAGGCATTAATCCTCTCTCCTAAGCATTATTTCAGGAGCTGCCCACCTGGTATTCCTTCTTCCTTCTTTGTCTTCTTTCATTTGCACCATATCATGCAAAGAATCCTGTTCAAATCTAAATCAGATCAGATCAGTCCTGCTTAAAACCCTCTAGTGACACAGTTCAAATAAAATAAAAACTCTTAACAATAACCTAAGTTTCTGCATGACTTTCCAACTCCCAACTTCTAATGATACCATTGTAATTAATTCAGTTATTAATTAACAGGAAAGGAGCAAAGCGGCGGTCAGATAATATAGGCATACCATTTGTACAGCTTTGCCAGAAAGCGGCAGTTTAACACTGTCTAGGTCTGTTCCCCACAGATCATGGGGGAAGGGACTGGAAAAATAAAGAATAGACACATGTCCAGTAAGGTCTGAATGACATAGGAAAGGTGATTACCTGTCAGTCACACTTGGGGACAGGTCATTGGCCAGAATAGGCATGACCACTGTGGGGGCACGGACTCTGAGATACATAAACTCCTGAAGAAAGAAGCCCCCTTCTCTTGCTTTTGTTGCTCATGCCTGATCCCTGGCTTGTGGGGCTCTCATGATCTGCACTCACCTTCTTCCTTCCTTTCTTTCTTTCGTTCCATTTGCACCACATCATGCAAAGAGTCCTGATCAATTCTAAATCAGATCGTGTCAGTCCTGCTTAAAACCCTCTAGTGCCACATGAAATACACTAATGGGCTATGATTAGCCTGCTGCTATGCTGACTTAACTCCACCATGGAACAGAAACTATGGACACAGGCTTTGCTTCTAGCTCTGCCGGATCCCCAGATGCACATTTTCCAGGACTGGGTTTAAGGGAAATGGGGCGTTTGAAGCAGAGGGATATAACTTTACACAAATAAAAATCATTCATTCTCCCGTGCAAGTCTTAGAAAGTTCTTTTTCTCAAGATATTGTAGGAACCTGACCCCCAATACCCAGTGGGGGGAAAATACCCACTCCACCCATTCTCCTCCTGTTCCCTTTGTAAGCTAGGTATTAGGAGGACAAAAGGAAGTCAGAAATTGTTGAGCACATTCAGCTGGAAGCAGAGGCCTGTTTGCTTCACCAGGAAGCTACAGCTTCACACCCCAAGAAATCTCAGCATTGTCCCTCCAAGCAGATATCACCGCTCCCTTCCCCTCCCATACTGGATTGTGTCGGGGGCCGGTGGGGACAGGAGGAGACTTCTCAATCAATTGATCAATAAAAACACTGTTAACATCCACTCTGAGCCAGATTCTGTACCTGGGTGAGGAGACAGCCATGGTTTACAGTACAATGCAATTTACACTCAGCAGCGAGATCCCCTGCTTTTCCTCTGTATCATTTTTTCCTCTTCTTATGACATTGAATCTCTCATGTTAGGAAACCATTCTGGTTATGAAAAATAGAAAGTGATCCTCTTTAATAGGCAAAAGACATGAAAATTTTATGAAAAGGGATATACTCATTTCAACAATTCCATTCGTCAAATATATCTATGAGTTGGGCATTCACCTGGGTGCTGGGGAGAAAGAGATGAATAAAACAAGAGCCTTTCATTAGAAACGAATGGGAAACACAGAGAGATTAATTCGAGTGCTAAAAGGAAATGTAAGAACTTTCCTATGTGAAGGTAGAGGCTCATGAGTTCCTCATGTTTATATCCTTGGTTCTTAGCAAAGTGCCACATAGAAATATCTTAAATAACAAGGATTTGCAGAATTAAGTAGCAATAATTTCTGTGTAAGGCGAGTTAGGGGCGATCTTAAGGAAAAGATAGCATACAAACCGGTACCTAAAAGATAAAGTATTAAGATCTACTCATCTATATTCAAGACTACTAAAGTGAAAGTCAACTCACCAGAGATAATTGGTTTACTTAGTTTTCAAAGTAAAATGGCTGATTCATAAATTGCCCATAATCTAATAAGCAACACACGATTAATGTTTTCTCTTGAAAGCAATAAGGAAATGTTCATAAACATCAGAAAGTTGATTGACTTGAAATGTAAAGTTTATGCCATTATCCATCAGGTATGTAGTTACAGATTTTTTGAACTTCATAAATTCTCCTGGTTAAATTTAATGACCAAAGAGACTTTTGAAAAAAAATATATATACACACACACACACACTGAGTGGCCAGATTATTATGATCTCTGAACGCATAATAATCTGGCCACTCAGTGTATATCCTATATAATAAAAGGCTAATATGCAAATTGTCCCCTTGACCAGGAGATCAACCAGCAGACAGGCCAGCCAACCGCCCATGTCCCCTCCCCCTGGCCAGGCTGGCCGGACCCCACCCATGCACGAATTCATGCACACACACACACACACACTGAGTGGCCAGATTATTATGCATTCAGAGATCATATATATATATATATATATATATATATATATATATATATATATTCCATACATTAAGATATGTCATTTTGCTTGTGAGATCAAGGACATTATAATATTTTTAATTTCTTACATTCCCAGAATTTTTCATTACAAGCTAGTCCCTAATTATAGAAGATCCCAATTATGAATTTCAACATGCTAAAAAGTTGATCAGAAGTAAGTCAGATTCAGTTTTTCAAAAGGCTTTCTAAAACTAAAAAAAAAAAAACTTACTTTGTTTGTTGGATTTCTGACAGGACATAACATTGAATACCATCAGCCTTAAAGTGGTTTAGTTTTGTTCCATTTATGATTATAGCAAAAGATTATTTTCCTCCAAATTGTGCTTTGTCCATTTTTGTTCAAAATTATTCAGTGGAATAGGGAGAGAAAACTGTACAATTTTAACCAAGCTAATCTAGAAGTTTTAAAGGAAGAAGCTAAGAAATAATGAGCAGAAACATCCAGATATTTGTCATGAAATTGTGAGCATTTGGAATCTGAGATTCCACAGGAGCCTTGGTATACATGGACACAGACAATAGTGCAGGGAAGGCCTGAGGAAGGGGCAGGAGTTCGGTCCATGGGGAAAAGAGGGACATCTGTAATACTTTCAACAATAAGGATAAAAAAGAAAAGGAGAAACTACCCAAGCACAAGCTCGAATATCCTTAGATCAAGGAGTTGATGGCATTTTGCTATCATTGGTAGTTTTCAAAATCTTTATCAATAAATTCTATCAGTGATCTGCTTAATTCTTCCAAAGAACCAATATTATCTGGAAGCCTAATAAGTCATGACATTAAATCCCTTTTGCTTGGTTGCTAATACCTTAGGCTGTGTGATCTGGCTGTGGCAAGTTGTTCTACAATAAAAATCTTAAGCAATCCCTCAGCAACTCCTCAAATAATCAACTAGCCAATTTGATCCTCTCTTCTGCATAATTGAAGGATTTTTTCTCAAATAATTCAGGACCAACTTTCTTCTTGTATACTACTTAAAAAAATAAATACTTCTGTCTGATGTTGGTTTAACCACATAGTGTGGAAGAAATTCAACCAAAGTTACCATGGCACCTATTATCAATATCTTTTTAAAAATATGTTTTTATTAATTTTAGAGAGAGAGGAAGGGAGAAGTAGAGAAACATCCTGCATGCCCCATACTGGGAGTCGAACCACAACCTTGGCATGTACCCTGACTGAGAATCGAACCAGCGACCTCTCAGTGCATGGAAGGATGTTCAGTCACCGGAGCCGAACTGGCCAGGGCATCAGCATCTTTTTAATCTATCATGTTGAAACATGGGAAATTACAATTTTCATAATTACAATTTCATATGGTTTAAGTTGATATAAAATTAGGTGTATTTTTGAAAGTTTAGAACATAATCATAAATCATATGCACTTATATTTAAGTTCATATAATTATATAATTTGAGAACTATTCTCCAAAATTCAGTACTGAATTTTATATTTCAAGTTAAAAAAATAGCACTGATTTTATGACAATAGAACACTAATGGAAAGATTTCAGCACGTTCACACTTGGGCTTAATTGTGTCTTCACATTCTTATCTTCAAGTCAAACTGCTTGGTTCTCTCAAGCTCCATAAGGCTGGGATGGATGTGGGGAAAGCAGAGTAAACAGGAATTCAGAGCACACAACCCAGGTTTAATCAAAGTAATTCTATTTCTATAAAGATTTGAATTTTGAAGTGAAATTTTCTGTGAAGAAAGTGTTCTGCAGTTAAAAAAAATAATAATGTAATGAATATTTTGGGTAATTGCTAGATTTGAGCTTTCTGAAAGCTGTACACTCATCTTTTCCAAAACCACTGAATCTTGTAATGTTGTCAATTCTTAAGGAAAAAGAAATTGGAGAAATAAGGGCAGTGGGGGTTTCAGATTGGATGGACCTTATATTCCTGATATCATCATCTATCGTTTTGTCATACTCTGTTATTGGTGGTATAAGTAACTACAATCTCTTGGAGGATCTGATAATTATTCTGTTGTGTTGATTAGATAATTCTATTAAAAGAGGCATAAAACTCTTATTCAGACCTCTTTGGTAGATCATTAGTGAGACCAATTACCAAAGAAGGCTGTCTAATGGAAATATAATGTGAGATGCATATCTAATTTTAAATTTTCTAATACCTCTGTTAAACACAGAGGTAAAAAGAATTTTCATAATAAATTGTATTTAACTTAATAGACCCAAAATATTTTAACATGTAATTAATAACTTGGGGCACATTCTCAGACTCTTCACAATTCTGATTTAACTGTGTTCCAATAAAATTTTAGAGACAGACGTTGAAATTTGATATTAATTAATTTTCATATGTCACAACGTCTAAATCTTCTGATTTTCCTCAACCACTTGAAGACATGACACCATTCTTAGGTCATGAGTCATAGACAGGTAGATGGCAGGCTGGGTTTTGCTCTTAATCTCAGTTTGTTGATGTCTGAGCTGGTGCATCAATGGGTATAAATTCAAAATAGTTTTTAAAATCTATCTTGACTTAATATAATATTAATCAATAAAAGCTGAGTTAGTATAAAAATCTATGCTATTGAAAAACTGGAAAATTTCTTGAATTATGACTTGATTTATGATAGAATGAATATGTGAATAAATTCCACCGAGATTTTGGTGTTATTTTGGAAAGTCACAAGTTGCCCTTCCTTGTAATCTTTGGCTCATTTCTATGAAGGGGCCAGCTACATGATGCTAACTAACATCAGGTATCTTAGAGCACAGTTAGTTTGTGGTGTAAGTTCTTATTTTCTAGGGAAAATACACTATATCTAGGTCTACTCATTGCAATTGTTCATTTTGGAAAGCTGTAAGTATATATTTGGCCTTCAAATATACTCATTTTGCATCAAATGACCTTATTCTAGAAAAATCTTTGTTCTTAATTTATATGGCTTTATATTGTCAATATTTACTATGTGTAGGGAATATTAAAAATATTTCTAGGTAGCAATGTCAACATTCTATCACCCAGAAAAATTAAAAAATCATTTCCCTTTTTATGACTCCCAAAATATAGAACAATTATTAATATAAAAATTGTGATACTTTATAAATAAATCTCTTTGCATGCACTTTTTAGCTGTCCCTATGAATTCTCAGTCCAAATATGAAAGAAGTTAAACATTAAATCATGCTTTAATTGTAATTTTGAACTTTTAGAGCCAGATTTCTTTTTAAAGACTAAACTGCTTTAAAATAGTCATTAAAACATCATTTTTCTTTTTACCAACTATTTCTAGGGATTAAAAGAATCTAATAAAATTCCATAGATTAATTAGTCATGACCTAAAGTCATAATTTAAAATATTAGAATATTATGTTAATGTATTATTACATCAAAAACACATTTAACTGAAGTCCAAATGAAATGGATTATGCTCTATTATTAGAATTTTGGAATAATATCTTCAAAGTCAATGCATAATGTGCCATTTAAAAATACTTTAAATGTCATTTTATCTTATTCTTGGGATTGAACATATAGTTCATTTCTGCCTACCTTGTGCTATGTAACAATTCACCTTTGTTTCAGTCTTGTTTTGAGGAGAAATATTTAATCAGTTTTCTTCCTTGTTTATTTTCATTATCCTCTGGCTTTATGTTAGACTTAAAGTTGATCTTGAATCTTCCAGTTATAAAGGTTGTTGTACTACGGTGTATTTGTTGAGTACAGTTTAATTTTTTTCAAAACCCATCCCACGCACTGCTTGCCTTCCCTGGGATCCTTTATGTCCACAGTGATTGTGTACAAGCATGAAACTTCTTTTTTTCTCCTCACTGTACTTGTCACTATTCAAAAGTCATCCCAAGAGTGCATGTAGTGATTAAACTGTCAGCAAATACCCAGGTGTTGAGCAAGACAACAGGCCTTCTTGTAGGCAACTTTGTTTTCTGTGAGTTATTCATTTGAAATCCTCTTTTGCTTGGCCTGGGATGGTGGGAAGTCCCTTCACCTATTCCCCTTCTACCAAGAACACGGCAATTCCAACTTGTGCTTTCCTTCCCCTGGTCTTTATAGACCTCCATCTGGATCTAACACATACTCTTATCTCTGTAGCTTTTATCCAGAACAGGCACAATGCTCAAGGGACAGTGGCAGGCGTCCTCAAACTACAGCCTGTGGGCCACATGCGGCCCGCCGAGGACATTTATCCGGCCCGCCGGGTGCCGCTGCCTGTCCTGCTTAGCAGCCGACTCATCCCAGGCCCGCAGTGCGCATAGGAATTTGTTCATAGTTTTTTTTTAAACTGTAGTCCGGCTCTCCAACAGTCTGAGGGACAGTGAACTGGCCCCCTGTTTAAAAAGTTTGGGGACCCCTGGTGTAGACCCTTAGTTTACTCTGAGGGTTTCTCTATGCTCTGCTCTCTGGACCGGGGCCCCTTTGGTCCTTAGTGCTTCCATGGCTCCCTGTTGGAGTAGGGTGCCAGCAACAATTTATCTAAGTGGCCAACACTATAGTGATTACTTGCTTCCTCCAGGCACTCACTACTTTTGCTTGCTCCAAAAGGGAGGACTTTCTTTTTTTTAATGTATTTTATTGATTTTTACAGAGAGGAAGGGAGAGGGATAGAGAGTTAGAAACATCGATGAGAGAGAAACATCGTTCAGCTGCCTCCTGCACACCTCCTACTGGGGATGTGCCCGCAACCAAGGTACATGCCCTTGACCGGAATCGAACCTGGGACCCTTCAGTCCACAGGCCGACACTCTATCCACTGAGCCAAACCGGTTAGGGCAAAGGGAGGACTTCCTTAAGATCTACTCTGCACAATGCCACACATCTGTCAGTTAAGCAGACCATATGTTAAGTATTTCAGCATTTATATTTTATTATCTATTATTTTCCTTATTTATTGTTGTCACTATTACAGATGTACCCCAACGCCCCCCTCACCTACCTCCATCTAGCCCTCAGAATTTTAAACATTGTACTTTTATCATTTTTTCATTGGGAGGAAATAATTTTTCCTCCTTCACTTTCTCCTCCTTCTCCTTCATTTTAGTTTGTTTCTTCCCCTGGGGATCAACGAACATGTTCTCCTTAATGAACTGAATATAACCAATATTTTAATATTATCAAAGGTAGTTTTTCTGTTAGCTATTGGTATCTAAGAAATCAACCCAAAATTTAGTGGCTTAAAACAACACCAACCTTTTTGTACACCCAGGACTTGGATAAGGCTAGGTGAGGAGAGCATTCTATTCCATGTAGCTCCAATTTGGCTCCCCTGGTGGTGTCAGTGGTGACTGGACTCTCCGGGAATCTAATGTACAACGTGGCTTCCCTCATGTGTCTTG